>NC_056741.1:1526010521-1526100521 GCF_019279795.1 Protopterus annectens | reverse complement strand
TATTGTTATCATCAGATGTGCCAGTCCTTGCCTCATGTGGTGGGAACTGGTAATGGACAGCAGGTTGACCCTGCACCTACATTGATAGCATGATACAGGTATTCCCTGGTGTCAGTGGCATCTGTCCATACAGGACATGTGTTTAAGGCATGGTATGTCCTTTGTGGGTCACATTTGATGGCACCACAGGTGTCCAGTGGGGAACATTGGGAAGGTGCACTGTCTACATGTACAAGGCTATTGGACTGATGGACAGGGTGCCATGCCTTCTGTAGCCCACTGCAATCAGACCATGGTTACCATCAGTGGGCAATATGCAGGGTACTACCAACATAGCGGTTGCTGCCTAGGCAAGTGTGTGTGTATGAGACATGGGTTGAGAGTGTTCTCTGGGTAATACAAGGGTTGCTAACTTTGTTCACCAGGCCTTGATGTCACATGTATGGGTATGGATTTGCACCCCAACCTCTCAGCTATTTCACATCTGTTATCCCTGTAAGGTGAACATTGTGACATATACTAGGGCCACCATATAATAAATTTGGAAAACCCGCTTCACAATGAGTCCAGTTGTTACACACTCACAGCCACCTCCACACAGGATACAAATGACAAACACACAGAGAAGCACATACACACATCTGCCATGTCTGGGATCCAAACTCTTACCTAACTAGTTTACTACGCTACAGCATTACACAGTTATAGGACGCACCATGGAGAAGACTGAAGTACTCTTTCCCCAAAGCTGTATTTCACAGTGAAGGACATCAGCAGGCCTGCCAAAGTAGGGCATTTGAATTGTAATGAGTGTGACTAGCCTAAAAAGCATTGCTCCCTACACAGACATAGAAACACACATATAAGCATCCATACTTGCCATGCATGGGAATAGAATGCCTACCAGAGTTCTACATCACACTACAGCATTATGCTGTTATAGGATGTGCCACAGAGATTACTGGAGTACTTGTTCCCTAAAGGTGTCCTTCACAGTGAATGACATCAGCAGGCTTGCCAAAGTATGGCATTTGAAGTGCAGTGTGTGTGACTAGCCTAAAAAGCATTGCTCCCTACACAGACATTGAAACACACAAACATCCACACCTGCCACTGCTATGTGTAGGAATAGAACCCCTACCAGAGTTCTATATCACACTATAGCATTACACTGTTAGAAGACACACCACAGGGATTACTGCAGTACTCCTTCCCCAAAGGTGTATTTCGCAGTGAATGACATCAGCAGCCCTGCCAAAGTAGGGCATTTGAATTGTAGTGAGTGTGACTAGCCTAAACTGCATTGCTTCCTACACAGACAGGGACACACATAAACACACACAGTTGCCATGTCTGGGATAAGAACTCCTACCTAACTAGTTTATCACACTACAGCAGTAGACAGTTACAGGATGGCCATGGAGATTACTGGTCTACACGGTTCCTAAAGGTGTATTTCACAGTGAATGACATCAGCAGCCTTGCCAAAGTAGGGCATTTGAATTATAGTGAGTGTGACTAGCCTAAAAAGCACTGCTCTCTACACAGACAGACACATTTGCCATGTCTAGGATTAGAACTCCTACCTAACTAGTTTAGCACACTACAGCAGAACATAGTTATAGGACATGCCACGGAGATTACTGAGCTACAACTTTCGCAAAGGTGTATTTCACAGTGAATGACATCAGCAGCCTTGCCAAAGTAGGTCATTTGAATTGTAGTGAGTGTAACAAGCTTAAAAATCATTGCTCTCTACACAGATACACAGACACACACACGCACACACACACACACACACACACACACACACACACACACACACACACACACACACACAGTTGCCATGTCTGGGATTAGAACTCCTATCTAATTAATCATACTACAGCAGTACACAGTTATAGGACGCGCTATGGAGATTACTGGGCTGTATCTTTCCCAAAGGTGTATTTCACAGTGAATGACATCAGCAACCTTGCCAAAGTAGGGCATTTGAATTGTAGTGAGTGTGCCTAGCCTAAAAAGCATTGCTGTCTACACAGATAGAGACACACATAGTTGCTACATCTGGGAGTAAAACTCCCACCTAACTAATTTATCACACTACAGCAGTATGCAGTTAGAGAACACGCCATGGAGATTACTGGGCTACACATTTAACAAAGGTGTATTTCACAGTGAATGACATCAACAGCCTTACCAAAGTAGGGCAATTGAATTGTAGCAAGTGTGACTAGTCTAAAAAGCATTGCTCTCTCCACAGACAGAGACACACACACATTTGCCATGTCTGAGATTAGAACTCCTACCTAATTAGTTTATCACACTACAGCATTATGCAATTATAGGACGTGCCACAGAGATTACTGTGCTACACTTTTCCCAAACATGTATTTTAAAGTGGATGACCACAGCAGGCTTGTCATAGTAGGCCTATGGGCAGGGCAGTCTGTGTGCATGGGCCATAGCCCATTCATCTAGAGGTTGATACACCACATGCGGGCACACGCAGGTTTATATTCCACAGGTACGTGTATACAGCTGCTAGATGACTACTTCCTTGTACAGTCATGTTGCACAGCTAGCACTTGCACCACATAGTCTGTAATGCTGATGGATATCGGTGGCTAATGTCTACAGTGAGTGACATTTACACATCATGTGTTTGTAGCCATTTGGCTGTGTGCTGGGTGAGACAGGCCACATAATGGATGGCTCCTTGTCACAGTCACTCTCTTCCACACATCTATGTATGTCTACTTTTGACTTATTATAGTGTGTTGTCCTTGGACATATGTCTGTATTCCTATCCACTGTGTGTGCAAAGCATGACTGGTGCATACTGAGGAGTGTATGCACTAACATCTGCAACTGCCAGATATGTATGGTCCACTGTTGTTTGCAGACATGGGCTTCATTTGTTTAAGTGTGTGAGAATGTCCAGTATGTCCTTCTGTGTAGACTGCGTGGATCAATTCCAGGTAGTTTGTACTTCAGTGCAGACCTTTATATTGTACATCTACAGGTAGTAAACTGTTTCTGCAGGGTATCCGTCAATCATTTGGTAATATGGGGACAAACTGTGCAGGGGATAGTGTGTACTGTAGGTGATTGTGTCTGTGCTGCTTCAGCTACATGGTACTGCTGTTAGCAGAGATACTCAGACATGTGTACTGTTATACATTGTGATGTTTTCTGTCCTCATGTACTGTCAGGTGGACATTCTTGCACACAATAATGTCTTGGGGACAAGGGTGACTGCAGCTGTGTTTGGTATTGTGGGTAGACGCCTACATATCCATGGTAATTTATGCCATTCTGGAAGGGGAGCTGCAGACACTTGCTGCTGGGTCTGTGTATCCGGTTCAGCACCTTGGCACAGTGCTGGCAGAGGATCCCATACTTGTACATCCATCAACATGACAGTATGGCCTTATATTGCTGTGGCAATACCTCACAGCTGTACAGATTGCCATAGGTTACCCAGAGACAGGGGCCATTAGTCAGGACATTACCCCTATTGTGGTGTATGGGCAGGTATGTAGCCACCTATTTATGTGTTTGCAGCCAGTGATAGTGTGTGTACACAGCTTTGTGTCAGACCTTGCACATTCCATGCTGCCCATGCTCCCACTGTTATTCTATCCTCTTCCAGACATTATACATACATTCTCTGATACTTTCCCTAAGGTTATCACCCCATCACAGCTGTGTTTTTGTGTTGGTAAACAGTTCATGCAGTGGGATATGGTGGACATATTACTGTGGTTTGTCCACATGGCCTTAGATATGGCTTATGTGGAGTGTGTTATGTTGTTATTTGGGTGTCCATGACATAACATGCATTGGCAGTACTTGTGATACACAGGCCTTTAGCAGAGGCCTGTGGGCCATTTGGTGTTGATGCATGCCAGATGTGGTAGGACGTTGCATTCTGTCAGTCTTACAGTCTCAGACTGCTATACAGTATATTCACCTAGGGTGACAGGGTAGGTGTGCTAGGTGTTCATGCCAATACCTTCTCTCAGTCTTGATCAGGTGGTGTGAATGCTGGCAGGGTGCTACCTACAGCTAGGGACACACCTGCATGGGACACCTACACTGCATGCTGCATTCTTTTGCTATTGCCATATACAGGTGGGGTCATAGTGTACCCATTCCCCACAGCAGGGATATGACCAGAGAGGCACCTGTGGGTGGTGTTTGGCTGAGCTGGATGCATGTGTGCTATGGACAGTACTTGCATCTGACACACAGATATGCATGGGGCATTCCAGTTATGCTGGCATGTGCAGGTACATCAGCTGTTTCCCAATACATCAGTCCTACCTCCTTTGTGATCTGCAAGTGTTCGGGCAGACGACACCGGTATCCCCTACTACAAGACCAGATAATGTGATGCATACCTATATGTACAATTCCAAGGGTGTGTCCATTTCACAGTTACACAATATATACTGTATGTCTGGGGTGCTTTCCCCTGTGTACGGCTTGTATATCTAGCCCAACAGCCATGCCATGTCAGTCTTTCAGATGGTGACACATATTACCACCATACATTTACAATGGCTTACTGCTAACATGTGTTATACTGGTGGGAATTGTCTTTGGCACTGCAGTTGTGAGGACTTGGCCCTGTCATCAGCAGTAGTGGGCAATGGCCACCAGGTCTTACCTCAACATGCATACATACAGACCACTCTCACACAATATGAAACACACATCAACCTAACACACACATAACTGCATATTGTGCAAATGCTACAATCTATCCTGCTACCTTGGCCACCTCTGGGCATCTGTGCTCCACTTGTATTATACCTACACATACATGTTACTACATTTCTACATAGGGTTGTGGGGTACACCTGACTGTTTCTATATTTCTACACAGGATGTGTAGATCGGATTGGGGGTGGACACACCAGACCATTACTACACTTCTAAATAAGTTTGGAGGGGCACACCTGACTGTTACTACATTTCTAAGTAGGGTTGGGTGGAGCACATCTAACTGTTTATACATTTCTAAACAGGATTGGGGGAGGGGGCACACCTGAGTGTTACTACATTTCTACACAGAATTGGGGGAGGCGGCACACCTGCCTGTCTGTTTCTACATTTCTACACAGAGGTTGGGAGGGGGCACACCTGACTGTTACTATATTTCTATGCTGGATTGGGGGAAGGGGCACACTTGATTGTTTCTACATGTCTACATAGAAGTGTGGGGGCACACCTGACAGTTACTGCATTTCTACATATGATTGGGGGGCACACCTGGCACTTGTACACATTTGCTATGACTGTACATGTATGTCAGGTACTCCATTTCATTCTGTATTCTAACCTATCATGCTGACTAGAGGCATATCAGTGCACTACAGGTCTTAGGTTTGATTGACCTACATATTAGTTTCTGACTTTCTACCCATCAGAACTAACATTCCACTGCCTGACCTGATGTAGTCTGTCTGTGTAGGCCTGGAGGGGGGGGGGTTACCCATAGGCATCATTCAGAGGCCATAGCACAGCCTTTGTTTTTGTTTGTCTACACCTGTCCTGCTGGCTGAGACTGTTATTGGGTATGCGAACCTCCCTGACTAGCATGTGTGAGTCATATGTGGCCCAGCACATTTCCTGCAGTGGGTTTTGTCACCCTGTGTAGTACTGGCAACTATAGTGACACCAGTATTTGTTACAGATCTCATGGTGCCACTTTAGGTGTCTACTATCTGCTGGCATCCCATTCAGCCACCTGATTCCCTTGCATGCTCACATCCATACCATAGATACAGGTAACAACACATACTAATCCATTTGGCAATCGGTAGGTTGAGAGACTTACCTTGTGGGTGTGCCAGTATTGAGGGTGGTGCTGCAGGTCTGCCTATGTTGGATGCACATAGTACTCTCCCTACACTTGGTTGAGCACAGGTAGTGTCATGTTTGGCATCCCATTTACTGTATGTGCGAGTCAGAGAGAGGTGTCATTCCCTGTGTCCCTCCCATGTCAGTGTATGTGCTGTGAATTGCCTTATTGCCAAGACCAGGGCATACTGGCCATGCCTCCTTTTGCCTACTGGGGCAGGCTCAGGTTGTTCCTCCTCCATGTCACTCTGTTACTGTGCAGGCCTTGCCAATGGTGGGGGGCTGTGTGGCCCTGCCCCATGCTGTTCCTGCTGCAGCTGTTTCTGCAGGATCATATTGTGTAGCATGGCACATACGATGACAATTTGGGTACATGTACCTGGGGAGTACTGCAATGCTCTACCAGATGTGTCCAGGTACTGGAACCGTGACTTGAGCATCCCAAACACATGCTCTATTATAATTATGGTCTGTGCATGTGCCTCATTATGGAGTTCTTGTTCGGGTGTGTGTGCATTTCTGATGGTGTGACATTAGCCATGGCTCCAGTGCATAACCAGTATCCCCCACTAGGTGACCATAAGGGATGTCCCCAGTGGCAAATCTCTGGTACAGCTGCATCAGATGCCAGATGTGGGAATTGTGATAGCTTCCAGGGCAGTCAGCACACACATTCATTATTATGCCCTGGGCATCACATACGTCCTGGCAGTTGATGGAGGGGAAGCCCTTGCAGTTGATGTAGACCCTACTCCACTCACTGGGTGGCATACCTCTTACCCTGGAAACATGAAAAATCTGGACAAGGCCCATGAAAAATAGGTACAAATCTGTACGCTGATTAACATCAAATGTGCATACATAATTATGTAACCCCGCCCACTCCAATGGAATTGTGGGATACAAACTTTCAAACGCAAACTGAAGAAAAGACAACCAAAATATGGCACCCCTGCAGCCATTCCAATGTCCCATTACCTGTCTATTTCACCCCATTTACCATAAACACTGATGTGTGCATAGTTCAAACAATGGGAAACAGCTTTGTTGATAATACACGCACTCTTGTTTTGTTTAGCTGTGCATATGAAATAAGAAGTCCCGGCTGTGATCTCCAACTGTCCACGCTTTTTTGCTGACTATATCTGTATGACATTATTAGTCTTAAATTGCTGGCAGTCAGACTCTGAAACCTGACTGCTCCTTATATTTCCTTACAAATAAGCTTCTCTTTTTTGACATATTTCCTGCTACAAAACAAAATAGTCATGTAATATACATACAGATATTTATATATATAATATATATATAATATTATTTTATATTATGGAATACCAGCTGCTGAATATTTTTCTTAAATTTACCAGTCAGAACAGCTGGAATTATTTAATTGCACCCGCTGTATGTAAAAACAGGGAGGTGCATTATACATAAGGACAGACATTTCAGTTTTGCATTACAAGAAGGTGAAAGGGTAAAACACCAAAATCGTTCTTCTGGTGGGATTTTGGGGTCTTCCTCTCTCATGAGTCTTAAAACTACAATGAAACAGTAACAATTGGAAAATTAATGTTTCTCGGTTTACATGCCTTTATTTAACCATACTGACTAAGGTTATACTGATATACTAAGGACGCTGATGGGGGTATTTTTAAAGGTCTTCCACATACATTAATGGCATTTGCTTTTCTTGTACATATGCAAATACTCCGTGCATTTAAAAATCATTATAATTAAAACATCAGACTTAAAACATTTTGAACAAGCCAAATGTCTCATCTAGTAAAGTTACGGAGTTATTCAATCGTATCAAACTTGTAATTCGGGCATCGAAAATGCATTATAGATTTTATATACACACAAGCATATACCTACTGTTTTCCTTCTTCTAATCATATATTTTATTTTTGACTCAACTGTCAATCTAGTTTGGATGCACTTAATAATGAATGATTTCATAATGCAAGAACAAACCGTGTTCTTTTGAGCTGCAGAACAAATGCATCGTATCATTTGAATTTTAACCAAAGACTATAGTTAACAGATGCAGACAGAGATGTAAATCATCGTTAAACAGAAGAAATTTACCTTGCACTCCTAGTTCTCCTAATGACTCCCGACTTGGTTTAAGTAATTAATTCTACGACCACATTTATTAATGCAGGTGAAACAGGCAGGTAGCCAAACACTGACTTTTTTTTCAAAATGAAAAGAAAGGGGATTCTGAACTGCCAACCACATTTATGTTAACATATTGTACACACACACACACACACACACACACACACACACATACACACACTCTTCACAGAATAATATTCGGTTTCCTACCAGAATCATATGCTGCCGCTCGCAAGTGCAGATGGAGCCAAAGAATCCAAAGCTAAAATGAAATAACCTGCTCGCACTCACAGATTAGTAGAATCCAAAGCTAAAAACAGAATCCAAGCTCAGATTCCAAAAATAAAATGTTACCCACTCGCACTCGCAGATCAGAATCAAAGCTAAACGTTTGAATAACCCGCTTACACTCACAGATCACTGGGAATGAATGTCAAATGGAAATGTGCATTTGGAGCCGTTGAGCTCAATTCTGACAGGCTGGTAGCCCTGACGGAGTGGACATCAACATGCACATGATGATGTCAGCTCAAAAAGGGGAAAAATTAAAAATAAAATAACAGCTAAAGCTGGGAAAAAGTCAGAGGGGTGCCACTTGGTAATCGTGATACCCCAGTATTTGGACCCCAAATCTCGGTAAAAAACGAGTTATTCGGTACAGTTGGGAGGTATGCTGGGTGGTGCTTTGATGCATATGTGCATGCAGTCTATAGCACCCACTACCTCAGGGAATTCTGCTATTTGGTGGAACAGTTGCATATTGCTGGCCAATGCCTCACGGGTGTTGGGGAAATATACGTGCTCACCGGCATGTGCTGACATGGCATCCAGGAACTGGTGGAGTACCCTGGATGCTGATACCTGTGAGATCCCCATCATATCCCCAGTTGGCCTTTGTAAGGTACCTGTAGCTAGTATTCTTAGGCCTACACCTACCTTGGTATCCACTGGGATGGGTTCCCCTCTGTTAGTTCTGTGTGTCTGGCATGACCAGCACAGCTCAACAATTTGCTGTAAGAGGTCCCTGTCCATCTTATAGTGATCCACTATCTCCAGCTCATGTAGCCCCTGGTAGGTTATCCTGGGTCTGTACATTCTTCTCTGTCTCCTCACTGTGGGTTGGTTGATAGCCTTCACATCCTCACTACCCCCAGCCTCTTCCACATGTTGTATGATAGCTATTGCAGCCCTTATCATTTTGCTGTTTTGTTTGTTAAAATTTCCCCGCTTGTATACACCGGTGGTGTAGAGTAAGGGAAAAACTAGAGGGAAAGGTGTTTGCATAGTTTATAGTAGTATTCTGGGCTGGGCTGGACTGCTGCCTGTGTATCTGGTTAATTATGATACATTTCACCTGCCAGCTATGCTAGTTCTCCTAGATTACTTTCCTACTGCTGTTTTCTCTTCCCATTGTCTTCCTGTTTAAGCCCAGGGGCGAGCCATGCAAACACAGTGCACAAATGTGCACACAGCTGCTATTTCCTGGTTTACTTTTTTTTCCCTTTAAAACCAGGTGCGTGATGCTCACACCCGCTTAGGCAATATAAAGATTGATAGGCAGCCTTAGACACACCCCCTTGCTTAGCTATGCTAAGCTAGGACAAGACTCGAGCCACAGGGCTCCAATCCAGTTATAGTGTGCCTGACATCCACCCCCTATGATGTCAGCTAACTCCTAGGCTTACACCAAGCTATTCCTGCTCTTACACTGTTGGGTGCTGACTAGCATGCGGGGGAAATCTGAGATGCAGTATCATTCCCCTCATTTGCATAGGATTGCCTGCTAATGAATAGTTAAATGTCCCACACTGAGCCTCCCCCCTTAGCAACCACTATTATCTAGCCATGTTGACTTCTGCCTACCATTGACTATAATGGCAAAATAGTGATTTTGGTTAAAATGCTTATTTTATGTTATTTTTCTTATTTTCTGCACAATCCCATTTGCATGCCGCTGCCCTACACTTCAACAGCCAAGATCGGCTAAAAAATAAAAGTTGATTCTTTTAATTTTGCAAATGTTTTCCATGCCAATGGCCTTATAGTTGGCCATTGGCATGCTTTCTACATGATATCCACCCTTTATTTTGAGCTGTCATGACTCCGTTTTGTAATTTGCAGAAATGTACTCCGTTACTGGCGGAGTACATTTCTGCAGATTACACTAGTCCTGCATTGCTGGTTTCCAGCTTCCTGAATCACAAATTCACCTCATTTGCATGGATTTCTCCAGAAAATGGGGAAATTTGCATACAGGGGCTGAGTCTGTGCAGGACTAATGCAGGAGCACTCGTGCACATCCCTACCGGTTATTCCTGGATTGCACGGCAGACATATTGCCTGCTAGAGCTCCTGCACTAGTCCTGCATGCCATGCAGGGCTTGCAGAATCCGGGGGCATGTCTTTGTGCAAACACATAATTAAATAATTAATTTCAAATTAATCTGCGGTTAGTTAGCAGGTATTTAATATGCAATTGTTTAGATTATTTTATATAAAATAACATGTCCATCCACTGGCAATCTACTTTTGCATAAGCTTTATAGCTGTACTTCATTTAAATTAGGATAGCACATAGTTTTTGTGAAAGTAAACTGAAACAGAGAGGGAATATTTCCAGTTTCAGTTCAACTTTAGATGTGTTTTCTGTGGGAAGATAATTTTAAATTACATCAGTGCATTAGTATGTGTGATCATGCCAGCCTGATGACACAAATTCACACACAGACATAACATGTTACTAAACAAAATTAGCTTTTTTTTAATTTTCTTTTCTGACAGTATTAAAAAGTAACTGAAAAAGTAGAATGCTGTCTTTCTGAAGCCTAGTTCTTATAAATTTCAGCTGTTCTGCCCATACAGCCACATGTAAGCACTCTCCCATATATTTATAGTCACGTGAAAGGAAAATAATTCATTTTGTTCATATGTGACTATTTTTTTTGTTTTTGTTTTTTTTTTTTACTGGATGGTGTTAGAAACGGAATTAATTATATAGTTTGCTGTTTTTTTTTTCTAAAAATGCATAATAAACCAATTTGCTTTTCCTTAGCAAATACATATTATGCAGGAAAACAATTTGCATTTATTTGAATTTGTTCTCTAGGCAAATTAATCTGTTCAAAGCCCCTTTACATTGGAAACTTCGGGAGAAAACATCATGTAACAAAATCATCATTATACAGAGTCTTAAGAATAATTTGTATAAAATGGCTATAAAGAATAATCTGTTCTCGAGCATTGTATTTGTAAGACAGCGATGCAGACAAGGGGTAAGAAATATGATGCACATTTTAAAACTAATAAACTTACTATATTTGCATGTATCTGTGTCTGCCTGTCTATAAACTGTCTTACGGCTTTTCCCGGTTAGGGGTCACCACAGAGGAACTCCGGCCCACTAATGATTGGCAGTAGAGTTTTACGTGTTGGCTTGCCGGGCCTAACGCACAACCTTCAGCGAAGGAATGCCCATTCACGTATGTCGACACACAGAAGACGCTCTAACTGAGAATCGAACATGCAACGTCTAACTGTGAGGCGACAACACTACCGCAGCAGCCTGTCTATAAACATATATATATATATATATATATATATATATATATATATATATATATATATATATATATATATATAAAGAGAGAGAGAGGTACATTGCATTTCATTGAACTCACCACTGGCTGATGGATTTTCTGAAGTCAGAATTAGTTGAATGTCTCTGAGATGGCAGGAGTAGTTATTGTGCAATATCAAATATTAGTTTAGTGGGAGTGATTAGTAATGCTGAAAATTAACTTTCAATGGCCATTTCAATAATGTGGATTGATAGTGTGTGTGTGTGTGTGTGTGTGTGTGTGTGTGTGTGTGTGTGTGTGTGTGTGTGTGTGTGTGTGTTTTGTTTAGTAGTTCTCTTAGAGAAAATGTGTTTAGCACTCTAATGTATAGGGTTCGGGGTTAGGGGTATGTTTGCACGTACGGTTAGCACACATGAATAGGGCAGGGTGAAGCCTCACAGTGGTTGAATTTGTTTGTGTGCATAGACAAACATGTTTTTCACCAGGGTCTCCCTGATTATCAGTCCTCAGCTGGACAACATTTGTTTTTCAGTTGCTTTCATACTTTATGCTTTTATTTTTCTAAGATTTATTATGTTACAGAATGTAGCACCTCAATCCTGTGGCAGTGTTTCATGCAAGCCAGGTCAGGTCATAATATTTCTGAAGCTACACCAAAACAGCAACCCAATGCAGCCAGAGTAAAATAAATAAACTAAAAGGTAAGAATGTTTCACTATATACTTAAACTGTCAAACTGTCAAATATTGCTCTTACACAATGCAATGATGTTTCTGGAAATGCCATATTAGTACAGTAGCAGCAAACTTCATCTCTGGGATACAATGTATATTTCAGTACCTAAGATTTTTATTAGCAGTAGTAATAATATTAGTATTAGTATTAGTACGAGTATTAGTACTAGTATTAGAATTAGCATTAGTATTAGTATTAGTATTAGTATTAGCATTAGTATCAGTATCAGTATCAGTATCAGTATTAGTATTAGTATTAGTATTAGTATTAGTATTGGCATTAGTATCAGTATCAGTATTAGTATTAATATCAATACTTAATTAATGCCATATCTAGACAGGAGTGTAATAGTTATCAGTATTGGTTAAGACATTTGATTGCCATCAACAAACATTATTTAACATAACATTTTGAATTCACTGAAGATTTACTGTCTCATTTATACTTGACAACTGGTTCATTATTTCCCACTTTATTTGCACGCATATTTAACTACTGAAGTTCACAACCACTGTAGTCTAACACATTGCTACTTTTTTTCCTTATTCCTACCCACTCATATGCACGAAGCCCCTTTCTTGCTTTATTCACTTATTCATTCCACTAGTTGTTGTCCATAGCCATATTTTCACTTTAGATAAACATCGAGCTTGTGTGCCTTCTATGCAGAGTTTAAATGGGCTTTCTCTGGGTAATCCTGTTTCCTCTCACATTCCAAGGACATTCAGAATGTGACTTGGACACTATAACCTGGCTGTATACTTGAATGTCTGACTATGTATCACAAGATAGCTTTGACTGATGTACATATGGTCAAAAAAAGTGATTGAAAGTGCATTTGACTGAAAAGCCATTTTGTTGAAAACATTCTACATGACAAACACACCACAGAAAGATTTTTTTTTTTTTACAAGGGGGGACCTAGCCTCCCTGAACATACCCCCATAATTATATTCTAACTCCACAGTCGCACACCAATGAAGAAAAAGAAAAAAAAATCACACAGTGAATCAGTGCTGGTTCACACACACACACCTCAAAATCTGATGGGTACAACATGACAGTGGGCATTGCCAACCCATACAGAAATCTTTTAAATTATGCCCCCTAACAATTCCCATGAGCAAACATGACATCAGAAGCGCCATTTGTATACTTCTACACTTTTTGTTACAAAATGGTTTTCAGTCAAGTGTACCTTCAATCGTGTACTTTCAGTTATTTTTTAGACTATTTTTGCTTACCTGAGCAAGGAATAAATGATGCATAGATTGGCACCTTGGTCAGGCAACAGATGAGCATGGCTCCCACTCCTAATGGGAAAAGAATGGATAAAATAGGTAGTTGGGAAGGAATTTTGAAGTGATGGTGTATGTGAGGAAAAGTACAAATTTTTAGTATATTCATATTTATTACACTAACTTTCAAAATGCATGAATATATGGATATCATGCAGACTAACACTGTCCTTAGACTGACTTATGCAATATCAGTTTGCATCTCCATCCATCAATCCATCAGTCCACCTACAACCCCTATTTCTCATTTTTTGCACATCGGTTCAGGGTGTCAATTCAACAGTGACAATTATCTAGAGCCAATGTTCATACCACCATGTGATTACAACCCTGCCACTGTTGATTATGAGTAACCCCCAACACACACACACACACACACACACACACACACACACACACACACACACACACACACACAAACACACACCCACACACACACACACATTTTCTCTCTCTCTCTCTCTATCTCTCTCTCTCTCTCGTTGACTCCTGCAAAACATGGGCACCTATGGTGGATTTAAAGATACAACAAATAAATGAATGCATGTCTTTTAGATATGTGAGGAAATAGAAGCACTTTCCAAAAAATAAAATGATCACATGCTGGCTCTAAATGGAAGGTATATTATGCCAAGAAAGTGACCCAAAGAACTATGTGTTGCAAGGCAGTAGTACTAATTGATGCACACTTCAAACAACAAATAATGAACAAATAAACACTCTATCATGTAAGATGGATCCAAGCAACCAGTTACGTCCTAGCCTGCATGGCAGAATTAACCTGGAAATCATTTTTAGAAATCAGATATAGACATAACTGAAAAGAGACTGATGTTAGGCAGAAACATATTTTAACAGACCACAAAGAGCATTATATGGGATCAAGACACAGATGCCAAGAAGTTCACCTCTCAAGCGGTATAAATTATTCAATTATTCAATTCTCTCTGAGTGCTGATAGAACCATCATGTATTACATGCTCTCCTGTCACAGTTAGTACCTTGAGTCCCACGCTACTAATTTTAACATTTTGTTGATTATCTTTTATTTATATTATTACTCACACACCTATACTGACTACTATAATTTCATAGCTAATATCTCTGCTTATCTAGGTATCAGCGACTTCTGGATCATGTTTATGCTTTTAAAGATATACATTATCATATCAAAATATCTTGTAAGCAATAACAAATGATAAACTATGCAATATACAACATACATGCTACTTTGTATCTTTCATGCTCTATTCTGAATGCATGTTCATATACATTTGAATATATTCATAGTAGTAAAAATAAAATGAATAACTAGGCATTGTTACTGCCTGAACTAGTAACTATAACCCCTTTGTTGCTCAGTTATGGTCCTCATCATCAACCCTTTTGTCAATCAGCATCATCTGTATGCTAATCTGAGTACCAAAGTGCAATCTAAGTGTGGCTGCTCCTAAGATAGTAGACACCATCCCACAAGTGAAGAAAAAAATGCTCTTCTCATTCTCTGTTCTTAAGTGACAGGTGAAAGGATCGAGTCAGCAACTAATGGCCCATCTATGTACTGAGCCTACTTGGACACTGCATGAAAAGGTTACGTGTCTACATATTTCATTCCCCCCTGGGCTTTTGCTCAAAAAGGACTGAGGCCCAAACATGAAATGAATGCACTAGTGCACCAAACAAGGTATGTTCTGACTGCTATGGACAAAGGCTAATGTGCAAGCACCCTTCTACTGAATTTCAGCAAGGCATTTAATAACATATATCATGCTTTGATGCGGGATTGGCAGGGACAGTTTGAACTGACAAGTCTTCCTTGCATTTGTTCAACAGCTTCCAAACAGGGAGATGGTTTAGAGTAATGCTTAGTGACAATTGGACAGTGACAATCTTTCATCTCGGAGCAGTGATGGTTGTGACTCCAGGGTTCTGTACTTGTTTCCTTCGTACTCTGGCTCTGTAAATGATATGCAGTGACAAAGAATAACTTTATATGAGCCTGATGCTTCTTTGCTATGATGTAGCCACTCCCCACTATAGCAGTAGCTGCATTGCAATATTTTTTTTCATACATTACAAATGTATTTCTCAAACAGCTCAGTCTTTCTCAGTGCCTCAATGACTATGCTATGTAGTAGCAAGATGTTTCTCAACCATGGCGTGCCACCAATGGCTAAGTCCTTGTTTTGCTTTTCAAATGAGTAGTTGAAATCTTTCAAATATCTAGGCTTTGTACTTGAAACAGTATCATTCTACTAGTATAAAGTAAACACATTTATAATTATCCCCAAGATGTGTTATAAGAAGGCTAAATTGATAACTTGTAATTAAAATGGAGTGATTCTATATATACTTTCTCTAGTCCGTAGTAGTTCCATTGTTTCTAGATACAGATTTTTCCCTTTGGCACCAGCCCTTCTCAGCACCATCACGCCTATACCCTGGCAGTTCCTGTAATCCATCCATTCCTCCTAGTTGCATGCAAATGACCATGCACACGGAGTCAGGGCATAAATGAAAATAGTCAAAGGTGGGGTTGCTGCATTATCTTGGTGTTTTTCACTTATCAGCTTTTTTCCCTATAAAACCAGCCCTCAAAAATAGGAGATTTTTCTTTAAATAATTTTTAAATATTTGTATTTAATTTTTAACAAATTGCCTTAGCTACGGACTAATAAAGTTTTATATATATATATATATATATATATATATATATATATATATATTTGTTATACTTCAGTGATGTTTATTATCACACAGTATTGATGTTTTAAACAATATGACTTTATGAAATTTCTTTGTATAAGTATACAATACTATTCATTCACCATTTATATAAGGCGTGTACTGAATTGATTTGTATCTTTATGGTTTGAAGAAGCCACCTTGGCGAAAGCGCTTACCAGATATCTGTCAATAAAAGATTTGGTCTTTATAAAGAAGTCGTGACAGAAGTTTACTTCTCTGGATTGGATTTATTGTGTATCCTTGGTCTGAGGAGATTTGTTGTATGCTGTTAGTTATCATCTGCGTGTTTTTTTTCCTGAGCAGTTTTTATTATATGATTTTACTCTTTTACTTTTTCCTCAAGAACGCACATTTTCCTGTGGTACTAACTGTTATCTGGCTCAAATTTATAATTATCCCCAAGATGTGTTATAAGAAGGCTAAACTGATAACTTGTAAATAAAATGAAGTGATTCTATATATACTTTCACTAGTCCATAGTAGTTCCATTGTTTCTAGATACAGATTTTTCCCTTTGGCACCAGCCTTTCTCAGCACCATCAAGCCTATACCCTGGCAGTTCCTGTAATCCATCCGTTCCTCCTAGTTGCATGCAAATGACCATGCACACGGAGTCAGGACATAAAGGAAAATAGTCAAAGGTGGGGTTGCTGCATTATCTTGGTGTTTTTCCCCTTATCAGCTTTTATTTATTGATTTGTTAAATGGATCAGTGGACTAGTCCTGGGACCCTTTTCAGCCATTACCCAATCACTTAGACAACAACATATCACAGTAAAGGTCATGAATACAAATACTTCATGTTGTTAATCTTGCATAAAATTACAAGTCAGAAAATGATTGCAGAGATTTATAGACAACGTAAACATTAAAAGGTACATTTAGTCTCACATTTCAACAGAATTGTCAGATATAACAGATGTCATATTTTCAGTATACCTTCCAACAGTGACTTTTAGACTGACAAACATATTATATATTAGAAATATAATATACTTATGCTTGAACTTGGTCCACTTCATTGGTGTAGATTGATAAAACCTTAAATATGACCCAGATGACCAGTGTTCGACGAGGGGATTAGATGCTGCTGGTGTTCAATGGTTGAAGAGAAGGACACTCTTTATGGTAAAATTCCTGATGGAGAATCAGAATCACAAGGAGGATGTTGTCTACAGCAGGGGCAGGGCTACATCATCACATGACCTGAAAACATTTCATGTATTGCAGGGCTATTGATCACATGACCTGAAAACATTTCATGTATTGCAGGGCTATTAATCACATCTCCAGAAAACTTTTCATATGTTGCAAAAACTATTATTCACCAAAAAAAAAAGAAAAAAAAAGAAAAATAATAATCCTCCTTACAGATAATTAAATTGTACTAGGTATACCCAACCCTTGCATCCAAGGAACACATATGTAGTAAGGCTATCACGCTGGGGAGTGAGTGGCTGAGTGAAGAGGACACAGGATAATTCTGAAGGCCCTGAGGAGATCCAGAATAAAAAAAGAGACAGAGAGAGTGAGACAGAGAGACAGAGAGAGAGAGAGAGAGAGAGAGAGAGAGAGAGAGAGAAAGAGGGGGGGATTGTATTGGTTATTTTTGTGGCAGGGGAGTAATTGCTGTAGCTTCTCTGAAGCTAGCACTATTGGTTAGATCTACAGCTGTTGCTTTCATTACTTTATAACTTTCTCTGTCTGTTTTATATTGCATGGGGCTGCCCACCATTGTGGTCTTTATTCTAAGACTGCAGGAAAACATGCTCCTGTGCACATGCTGGGAACTTAGACAAGTGGCATTTTGATTTCATTATACATCAGAAAATCAGGATAGTGCTTTGTTTCTGCTGGTTGTACAGTCACTTTAAGACTTTAAACTGTGTTTTTTTTTCATTTTAGCTGCATTTTATGTGTTTTCTCAAGAGTTTGAATGTACAAACAACACTTAAATTTGCCTTTATGTTACACTGGGTTCATCACTTTCACTGTTTATTTTATATTATGTGGAGCTGCACTAAATACAGTGCATTGGAATGCACACTCAATGGAGGCAGGTACTTTCATTTAAATCTGACCTGATACAGCCACACTCTCCTAATTCCTGGTAGTAAGTGAGGCAACTGATACATATAGGTGGGGAAAGCTGCACAATGTGCCGCATAGCTCATTAGCTCATCTAGTACTCCATAAATAGTTTCTAGCTAAGGGTGAGGCAAGGTATACTCTCTATACTCTACGGAGTATATATTTTTTTCTGAGCATCATATCAATATGGCATTTTTCAGGTCATATTATATAACACTCTAAATGAATGTCTCCAACAATAGGTGCAATATTGCTAATCTAAAAACAATATATTTGATAGTTTAAGAGGAACAGCTGAAAATTGTACTTACATTTATAAAGTGCTTGGGGGGGGGGGTCAGCATTTTGAGAGATGTATCCATTTTTAAAGTGATAGCTGCCAAGGGGGTAGCACTAAGAGCTTGTGGGTACAAAATGGAATTTGCTTGCCACACCACAGTTTCTAGCAGCCATACATCTCAACCGTCCAGATTTTTGAAGAGTGCCCAGATTTTTGCCTCATATTTTTGTCCTATTTCTCATAAAATTTGTGGATTTCTGACAAATCACTGAAGGGTGAAGTCAAGAAATAATAACATGCATTTGAGTTTCAGACGTCATATCCTTGTGAAAAATGCAAGCTAACACAAAACATGTTTATAAGTGCAACATTTAAAATGGATTCCAATTTTTGGTGCCTTGTCTCCCCATTATTTTAGGCTTCTTTCCTTTGCTAAGAGGTCGAGAAGATGATAGCTGCCCACAGTTGCTCAACATAGTATGGGCACATTTGCTTAATATCCATGTGTTGTGCTTGTCACATTTGTAAATTAACCTAAATGACTTAATTTACTCAAACAGACCTTCATCAACTTACTTAATCTACCTCATAGTCGATAAATCTCTTTCTAAAATATAGTACTTTGCAAGTTCAATTAAGTTTTACAACACTCTGAGCAATATGGAGTATTAGTTTACTTATTTCACCTCTGATAAAGCTTCATAGCACTAGTTAGGGTCTATATTAGATTGTTGAAATTGTTGAAACAGGGTAAGTAACCAATTGACCACTACCCCATCGAAACACACATCACATTAAATCAAACCCACCTGAGTGGGGGTCTTCACCCAACACACTCCCCAGTGATGGGTGTTGTGCCCCCACACCCCCTATCTATATATACCAACTCTGAGATCGCACTACATTTGGGAAAAAAAGCAACGTTGTAGTGTTGGTCAATTGGTTACTTAAGTTGTAAAAAATGTCAATGTTCACTGAAGTTATTTTTGATGGATAGGGGTCTATGAATAAGCCATCAATGAAAGAGGATTTCAACAACCTAATATAGACCCCACTAGTTATGCTTGGTCAGTGCAACTGCTTTATGCTTAAAGATGTTGAACTCATATTCGGTACAAGTAACTATGTTTGTGAGAGATGCAAATATTTCATAGATTTGTAGGCCTGTCTCTCACAAAAAGAATTATGTAGACTGCGAGCTACGTATGAAAATACCACACTACACTGACCCACACTGGAGAGTTTGTACGCTGATGTCTGTGCAATCATTGCAACTTGATTTAAATGTCTAGAGAGCACTTTCCCCATACCTGGGCTTTATGTATACCATGCCTTCAGGCAACAAGTAAACTGTGGTGACATATCCATATCCATTAGGTATCAGATCACTTTTGCACAGATTCCAAGAGAACTCCAAATCACACTGTTGTGGGCAAACTATCCATTTATTACCTGTTACAGGATTCCTCCTATCCCCTGTCCTCTGAGGTTCCAGTAAAGTTCTTAAATGTATTCAATGAACTCTTACTAAACAAGGAATCCATAATTCAGGGAGATTTTGACTCTTACTAAATAATTTGGAGTACATATATATCCAATGTTGGATATGTCCAAAGGATTTTAGATCTAATAAGTAAATAAAAACTCCTTGGCTCAGATTGTTACCATACCTACTAGAGATTATGACATTCTTCGCCTAGTCCTTATGAAAATATCATCATTATACACAATTCCTTAGTTATTTCCTGTTTAGACAGATCATAAGCTCATAACCTACTCCCTCAAAATCTCTAAACAAACTGAAACCGACATAGTGGAATTCAGGAATTTCAGATGTACAAATCTCAGGAAATTCTATGATGACTTCTCAAAATTCACTTATATAAACATTGCCACAGATATTGCCAGAGCAGAGTAGCAGTTTTGCAAATGACTTATCTATCCACTTACATAAATATATAGAACTGGCAGTCTCATCCAGGTGCAAATATAATGAGAAATATAAAATCAAATTACCCTGGTGGTTCACTACCAAAAATAAGTTCTGCAATAAACAGGAGCTCATCAAAATATTGAAAGCACCTCAGATAAGGGAAAATATCAGAATTGTGACTAATAATTTAAAAAAATACTCTACTGAATCAGTTCATGAGGTTACGTTAGCATCTGAAGGCAAGGATGACTACAAATCCTTCTTTAGCTACATCAGGAAAATTAGAAATAATGCCCAACTCGGACCATACTCATGCAAAATAACACCATCTGTCCTGACCCAATGGACCCTGCCAATGTACTAGTGAACAAATTCAGTTTGAAAATTTCTCTGGAGATGACTATCCAAAAGATCTCTTATACCTGAGTCTCTAATCTCCCCCATCATCACCACTCTAAGGAACATGTACTGAAATTGCTGTCTAAGACCAAATCACTTCCTCCCCAGGACCCGATACTATATTAGGATGCTTGGAAACAGCACTAAACATGCCTTGGAAGAGTCACTTCATAACATATTTAACATAGGTCTGGCAACAGGCTTTATCCCAGAGGTATGATACCAGCAGTAGTGATGTTATTCTATAATGGAGGCCCACAAGGGACCCTGGAAATTATAGGCCCATCAGCCTAACAAGTTTCCTATGCAAGGCCTTGAAACATATAATAACTGACCAAGAAATTGTTGACAAACATTTCATTAAGGTGGACTTGCAACAGCCATTTGGGTTAAGAAAGGGTGCATTCTGTCTTATGAAACTGGTCAACTTTGTCTAAAGGGTAGCATGAGTTGTTGACAGCAGTCTTGGGGACAACAATGCAGATCTTGTCAAGGTATTTCACATCATCTCCCAAGTTAGCATGGTTAATAAACTAAATGCATTACAAGTAGATCAATGTGGCAAGAAGGACAGCAAAGTGGCTATAAGACAGACGTCCCATGGTGAGAGTGGCAGGTGCAGTGTCCGACAACATGAAGATAAGTGGTGCTATGTCACACACTTGTGTCCTGGGACCTCACTCATTTGCTATTTACTTTTCTCACCTCCAAACACAGAATCAAGACACCTGGATAAGTTAAGTTGTGCATGACTGTAAACTGGGATTCATTGCCACATCCTGCTCTGATGCACACATTCTCCAGCAAGAGCTTTACACTCTTACATACATTGTACACTAAAAGTGGACCTAAATTAAATGCTAAAAAAAAGCTACATTGTCACATTTGGAAGACAAGCCCTTCCCCAATATAAAACATAGCTAACACTACACTTCAAAATGATAATGTTGTTAGTAACCTTGACATTTGTGTTGATACTTCCCTATCCTTTGATCATTGTGTGACAACACCAGTCAAGAAATCTATATGTAGCACAGCTAATTCACAAAGAAATGTGATCCAAATCTAAAGAGCTTATTGTTCCATTATGTCTCAAATTGTTAAGTCAATTATTGAATAAAATGCCCAGTTTGGGATGCACCTCAATAGACATATTAAATAATTAGAAAAAACCCTAAGACTCCTAACCAAAACTTTCACTGGCTTAAAAACCCATAGCTACCAGGGAAAAGATTAGAAGTACTGTCCCTTTATTCAGTATTATATAGACTCCTCGGATGAGTGCCATTAGGGACCTGGTAGTTCTTTATCTCTTACACCTGATAAACTCAAACAGTCACACAAACACCAAAACCAGGAATTGTAATCTTCTTCAGAAGATTAATAAAGCATGATGGAGAGACACGTTCATTTATCAGCCCCTCCCCACCTTTGGAATTAACTGCCTGCAGATTAATCAGTGTAATGCATTATGTTCCTTCAAACAAGACTTGGATGATTGGATGGGTATTCATACATTCACTCCAGGCTTTGCTGACTTGTCCTTCTTGAGAGGGGAGATAGAGTCTAAGGGTGGATTTCGGCAGGGCGTAATGGCTGTAAAATTGTATTGCTCAGAATTTCCTGTAATACTAAGATTTCTATGAAGAATTATTCTAGAACTAGAAACAGTGTTAATACCAGGAGGTATCAAGATTTTATAAAGAAGTACAATGTACATATTTACAAGATAAGAATTTAAGAAATGTAAAACTAAATGAATCCTTAATAAATTAGGAAATAAAAAATATAGCATAGTTCTATCATGGTATGGCAATTATAGGGAGACACTACAGTGCAGCAGATAGTGTTGTCACCTCATATCAAGAAGTTCCCTGGTTTGATTCTTGACTGGGATGCCTTCTTTGTGGAGTCTGCAAGTCCTCCCTGTGTACACATGGGCTTCCTCTGGTTGCTCGGGTTTCCTCCCACATTCCAAAGACATGTAATGGGTGGATTAGACACTCTAAACTGGTCATAGATGTGAGTGTGTGGTGTGGATGAACTACTGCAGCAGGAGTAGCCACCTGGCAGTGAAAACCTTGGCTCTAGATGATTGTCACTGCTGAAGTGACATCCTGACCTCATTTGAAAAAGTTGTTGATGTATGGATGGATATCAATTATACTTATCTGTGTCATTTGTGCAAGTAGTAGCATATTCACTTTTAGTGCAGAAGCTTGTGGGTTCTATTAACTCATCAAGAAGATTGAATGCTGATGAGACAGTGCACTATAAGGAGGTGCTGCACTCCTGAATATGTGTTATTTTGGATGAGACATTAAACTGAAGCCCAATCTGCTTGAGATAGTGGTAGCCCAAGTGGATGTAAAAGATTCAGTGGTACCTATCACAAAGAGTAGGGGAAAGTCTCATGATGCCCTGGTCAAATTTCCCCTAATAGTAAAAATATCACACACAAAAAACACAAACTATGAACACCAAAAAGAGTGCAATGGTGCAAACAAGGAGCAAAAGGTTTTGAGAATAGTTTAAATCCAAAAAATAAGTGTTTTTATCCACTACAGTATCCAGGACTTCATCGGATAAAATCACTATCAAAACACACAACTTAAATAACCAATTACATCAATCATATGACACCAATAAATGACATCACAAAGTGAATCCAATAATAAACAGCCCAAAACATTAAAACTGTAAATAAACCTTAGCTTATGTCCTTAACCCTTCCACAAATACTTTAAGAATAACAAGATGTTGTATAAAAAGTCTTTCATGTTTCCAAAGCTTGAAGTTTAAGCAAACAATAAATCGAACAATGATCATTAAGTTCAGCAAAACTATAGGCATTCAACCCCAATTGCCATTAAAGTTCACGTTTCTCTAACTTTAATGGCCGAGGGCCACCTCTAATTTCGTTGACCACTTGGTCAATGACCTTATATTTAAACCAATGACCAGGGTTCAGAGAAATATGTTTCACCAAAGCATTAAGCAAATGTATCTTACCAATATTGTATTGGTATTTGTACATACATTCTCTTTCCACCACTTTCTCTGAACCCTACCTACAAAACCATTTGCAATTTAATTCCAACTCTCTCTATGCCTTAGAGAGTAGACCTACCTATACTAATTTTAGTCTTTACAACTTTCTCTTACATGTGATCCTGTTCTAATTATGTACATGCATAGTTTGCTGCTTGTGGTATTAACTTGCTATTACATATAATTATCTATATAGACATTCTTTATGTTTCTTATTACATGCTACCTTAAAGTTGCGATGCTACTATATGATAAATGGAATGACTCACTGCTAAATACTGTACCTGGAGCTGCTATATTTGTTAGTGTGCTTTTCATTTCTCTTTACTTATGGTGTGCCACTTTAAATTTGTTTGTTGTTCAATCCCTTTCTTATTATCTGCTACTTTAATAGTAATATTGGTCTATAAAACATTTGCATTCTTCACCTTAAAATAGTACTGTACCTAAATTTGTTACAATTTTATTTATCTGTACCTGTAGTTGCTAATATTTTGCTTATGTGGAGCTTTTCTCACCAGGCCTCTACTGAAAATGAACATATATCCAGTTAGACTAGTCCAGTCAACAAATGTAAAATAAAATAAATACATAAATTCTCAGAATTTTCATTCCGTTTTTTCCTATATAAAAATCTTGGCATGTCTGGTGCTTGGCCAAATATATATAACTCCCTTAGAATTGCAATTATATTTACCCTTGATGTACTATTTATTTCTAACTGTAAATGAACTACCCATATCTACATATTTACAGTAAAGGCATGAACCACACTTAAACATTCCAGGACACCTCTCTAATAATTGTGTACACTTTTCAAGAATATTTTTCATACTAAAACCCCTTCTAAAAATTAATCTAGATTAAACCACTTTTAAAACTCAATCTAGATCGATCTCCTACTTTCACTCTAATACTTGTATTCTCCTCTATAATCACCCAATTTTTCTTTAAGATTTTTTCCTCAAGGCATCTAAGTCTATACTAAATGGATTGGTAAAACTAATAATATAAGGGCAATGATTGTCCACTAAAATATCAGTTTTCTCAGTTTTGGTATGCAAATCAAAAGGTGGATTATTAATAGAATCACTAAATCTGGTGACACTCAAAATTAGTTTAAAGTGCTGTGTTAGTTTTTTAGTGTGGACTTCCTGTATTAACTCATCAACTAGACTTGAAGGGTAACCACATTTACAAAACATGGGGCCGGATTCACGAAGGCTTACACTGAGTCTTAGAGTAGAGTAAGACTCCATGCAGCCATCATGTCCGACGAGCGATCCAGGAACAGCCTGTAGGGGCGTGTAAGAGAGCTCCTAAAACGGCTCTTACACGGACAGGGCTGGGATATGCAAATTACATTAATTGCAGGTGAAAGGCATGCAAATGAGGTAGATTTGCAATTCAGGAAACCCGAACCTGTCCGAGTAAGAGCAGTGTTATTTGCAGAAATGTACTCAGTTGACAACTGAGTACCGTTCTGCAAATAGTAAAACGGAGCCATGACAGCTCCAAATAAAGGTTGCTTCCAGTGCAGGAAGCATGCCAATGGCCAAATATATGGCCATGTGAAATGTTTCCTGATGCAATATGAAAATAAAAATATTTCAATTTTTTTTTGCCGATTTCCGATGTTTAAGCGTAGCACAGCGCCGTGCAAACGGGCTGCGCTCTAAAACCCAGAATACTAAAAATTAAAACCCACAAATGTGGATTTTATTGAAATTGTTAATGTACAATGCAAAGGAATGGCAGGCTGAAGACAACATGGCCACTGAGTAGAGGTTACTAAGGGGGGAAGCTCAGTCTAAGACATGTAACCAAGCATTAGTAGGCAATCCTATGTAAATGAGCACTAGGATAGTGAATCGCAAGTTTACATAGCAAATGAGCACAGTCAGTGGAGTGTAGGAGTAGGATATGGGGAGTAACAGAGTAGAAGATAGGTGACATCACGAGGGGGGTATGTATGAAAGAAGTGAAGCTCATTGGAGCAGAGTGGCATGTGTCAGCTATCATTTACACATCTTAGAAAGAGGTGTGTCAACAGGTAGGCTAGGGAAAGGCAAGAAATGGAAGGTATATGCCGTAGATAACACCAAAGTTTCTTGCTGAGTGGGTATGCGCGCATGTGTGCGCGTGTAAACCCAAGTAAAACAGAGTACACGCATGTAAGCGTCAGTGTGTGCGTTTAAGCCAGAGTAAGCATGTATAAGGCTGTTTAAAGAGTTGTAAGTGTGTTTGCACTGGTGTGCGTGCGGTTTAACCCGAATAAGCAGATTTTAGTCCGTGTAAGCATTTGTGCGCGTGTGTTAGCTGCTGTGTGCGTGTTTGCGCTTGTGTGCATGGAGCTCCCCCACTGAGGAAACAGAAAGGAAAAAGGACGCCCAACAAATAGTAGGAAGCTACCAGGGAGTACTAGTAGAGCTAGCAGGTGAAAACAATCAGAATCAGGCAATTTCACAGGCAGTACACTAGCCCAGCCCAGCCTAGCACTTAAAACTCTGCAAACAACAGTCCAGTATGTTTCTCACAACAGACACTGCAGTAAGCTAATAGAAGTGAAAACTAAAAAAGCTTTACTGAGACAAAGAAATGTTAGGGGCTACCATTGCTGTTATAAGGCGACATATGCAACATGCTGAGGGTGGTGACAATGGAAATGCTGCTGGACAACCGACAGTGAGGAGACGGAGAAGAGTGTACAGGCCAAGGGTAACCTACCAGCGACTACATGAGCTGGAGATAGTGGAGCGCTATAGAGTGGACAGAGACCTCCTGCAGCAAATTGTTGCGCTGTGCAGGCCACGCCTCACACACAGAACCAACAGAGGGGAACCCATCCCAGTGGAAACCAAGGTATGTGTTGGCCTAAGAATATTAGTAACAGGTACCTTCCAGAGACCAACTGGTGATATGATGGGGATATCACAGGCATCAGCATCCAGGGTACTACACCAGTTCCTGGATGCCATGTCAGCACATGTCGGTGATCATGTATATTTCCCCAATTCCCGTGAGGTATTGGCCAGCAATATGCTTCTCTTCCAGCAAATAGCGGAATACCCTGAGGTAGTGGGTGCAATAGACTGCACGCACATATGCATCAAAGCACCAGCCGGTGAGCGGGGTAGGGTCTAGTTCAACCGCAAGGGCTTCCCCTCCATCAACTGCCAGGTTGTGTGTGATGCCCAGGGCATAATACTGAATGTGAGTGCAGGATGACCTGGAAGCTACCATGATTCCCATATCTGGCATCTGACGCAACTGTACCAGACATTTGCCAATGGGGACATCCCACATGGTCACCTAGTGGGGGATGCTGGCTATGCACTGGAGCCGTGGCTGATGACACCCATCAGAAATGCACACACACACCTGAACAGGAAAGCCATAATGAGGCACACGCACAAACATGTAATGTAATAGAGTCTGTGTTTGGGCTGCTCAAGTCAGTGTTCTGGTGCCTGGACACATCTGGTGGAGCCTTGCAGTACTCACCAACTACATGTACCCAAATTGTCATGGTATGTGCTATGCTACATAATATGATCCTGCGAAAACAGCTGCAGCAGGACCAGCATAGGCCTGGGCCAAACAGCCCTCCACCATTGCCAAGGCCATCACAGGCAGAGCGTGACTCGGAGGAGGAACAACCTGAGCCTGCCCCAGTAGGCAGAAGGAGGCATGCCAAGTATGCTTTGGCCTTGGCAAAGAGGCAACACATAGCACATATACTGGCTCAGTAGGAACTCTGGAAATTATACCTCTCTCCGACTCGCACATATAGTAAAAGGGATGCCTAAGTTGACACTACCTGCTTTCAAACATGTACAGGGAGTGTAGTATGTGCATCTGACATAGGCAGCCCTGCAGTACCACCTAAGGCATGATTGCCATGTGCTAAGCAATATAAAGCAGTGCTAAACAGCATTTACCACCATGTAGTATATGCAAACAAAATCGCACACACCAACTAGCACAACTGTGGTTAATGTTCAGTAATATTGGGCAACGTCCAGCAATGTTGGTGAATATTGAGCAATGTCGGACAAGCCTGGTCTAAGTAGGGCATAGCTGAACAAAAGCCAACATGCTCATATTTGGTTAACTGGCCCTTAAGCAGTCTGGTCTGCTCAGTATGAAAATATAAAGCAGTGATGGGCCTCGAACCCAGGATACTGTGCACTATAGCCAAAGTACTGAACCACTAAACCATGGCAGTATTGCGGTGGTCAGCCTGTATGAAGGAATGTTGATAAGTGTATGCAAAGTATTTCATGGAAACCCTGCAGGCACAGCATAATCCTTGTCGAGTTATGACACAAAGGTGAGTCCTTCAGTGAGAACAAAACCTGACTTCCAACACACACAGTATAAGTGTTAATATCGGTCATGTTCGCACACATCAACAATTGTAGTGGACCTCAGATAGCAACATACTGAAGGGTCACACTGGGCATGCTCACACACTTGAATAAATGAGACAAATGTCAGGCAACAAAACACAGAATGGCAGAACTGGGCATGCTCACACACTTAGGCCATGTCTGAGTACAGCAGTGGCCCACACATATTTGGCAGTCGCATGTGTTAACCCAGGAACCTGTCACTATACAGCAATCCGCCCTATGCATACAGTTATATGACAACAGACACATCTATAATATAGTGGAACCTTGTCATAATCAAATATGTTCTGCAAATACCGAAGTTGTTCATAGAAACTGGTAAAGCAAAGATGATAAAGACCTGCAAGCAGTATCAGCAATAAACATTATGCATCTTGAACATTAGCATAGGTTCAGAGGTCGATACTAGGCTATCTGCCCTAGGGCATGTACAAGCCTAGCCAGAGTGTGTTTGGCATTCGCAACCCTGTCAGATTACTACACTGTGTGTGCGAATAGTAGGTCACACAAGATCCCCATGTATGTTTAGGCTAGTGTGCCTCTGTCTAGCAGGGATACAGAAGATATCCCAGGGGTAAACATACGATTACCCATACAGTCATCAAGATGTCTCCAGTAGGTGGTCAGTGGGTGGCTCTGCCTATGTGAAACTGGGATTACATTCTGGAGTGAGTGGAGCCTCTGGGATAAGAATCTGTCCCTCCACAATATCCTATTAACATCTGTGCTGAGGTATACGTCCCTGGAGTGTGTAGCTCCAAGGGAGTCAGATATCCTGAGGTGGAGCATGTTCAGTAATCCTGGGTTGGGTATATCTGTAAACAACAGGCACACATCATATCTGAGTAGGTCGTAAGTGACTGATTAGAGCTGGAGTTACTGCATCTGAACTGTGCAAGGCATCTGTGTGAGTCCCTAGATCTGCTTGGTGAGGAACTTCCATGGCCAGTACAGTTGCTGCAGGTGTTGGGTAAGGTACAGCCCAAATGTGGCATTGTAACCAAGCATGGATGTGATGAGTATAGGGGCACAATGACCTCACACGATCTAGATGTGAAACCATATGGGATAAGGTGGCCCACATAGAAGAAATGTCCAACCACTTTGGCAACATGAATGTCAAAGGTGACAGTACAAACAAGTCATGTCCCCAAACCCCTAACAACTCCTACCGTATGTAATGGAGTACTACCTATGTGGTAATGTGTGGGCATGCTGTTATTCCTAAAGGGGATGACTATGCAACTAATGGCATTTAGCTCTAGGCCATGGCTCAGGCACCAGTCATCCATCTCTGTGAGACCCTGTTTGAGTATGCATGTGGCAGCTGCAGAGTTGATCATGGCACCCAGTTTGCAGTCAGGTGCAAACATGTTCAGCCATATTCCCCCTGTGGTAGCCTGTACGTCAGACAAATATATACTGAACAAGAGAGGTCCCAGGACCGAGCTGTGTGGGATGCCACGTGTAACTGGTGTATAGTCAGACATGGCACCTGCAATTCTGACTATGTGGGTGCTATTCCTGATCCAGGTATCAATCCAACGTGTGAAATATGTGTCCATATCGATGCTGGTGAGCCTATGCATAGTGGCCCAGTGGGTTATTGTGTTGAAGGGTTTTGCAAAGTTCAGGTAGGCTGTGTGGACAGCCGTCCCTATGTCAATGGACCTGTTAGCCGTTTAAAGAATACAAACAGGTTCAAGAGGCAAGATCTGCCCACAACAACGCTGAAATGTGTAGGACACAGTGTCCGTAGGTTCCCGGTGTCTATGTGTATGAGTCCCATGACAATACACTCCATAGCTTTGCAGAACAGGCTACTTAGGCTTATAGGGCAATATTGTCTGTGGTCCATTGTGGCACCAACTCTGTGGAGTGGGACCACTGTCGCTGTACGCCATTCCTTGGGTACATATCCTGTGGTAACTCCGATATTGAACAGTGATGTAATGTGAGGGTTACGTCTGTCATGATGCTCATGTAAGATGCAGGCTGGGACACCGTCTGGACACATTGATACTGTGATGTACGCTTTGGGGAGGGCAGCACTCACCTGGTACTGTGTGATGTCAGGGAGGTTATACTCTGTTGGGATGGATAGTTGCTCCTTAGGGGGGATGGGTGGGAGACATCTGCACTGAACCTGTTTGCCAGGATGTTGGCAATGCCAGTGGGTTCAGGGTAGGTTTAGTCAGTATGCAGTAATTCACAGCATATCAGTGAGTGTCCACCCAGGTTTCTGACATAACTGAAGAAGGCCGTGTGAAAGTCCTACATGTCTGTTGCAATTGTTCGGTAGAAGCGGCCCTTAGAAAAGTTCATGAGTGATCGTAGCTGTCTGCTAGTACAGATCACAGATGCCGTCCCAGTCTGGGATTGTGCTTTATCATGTAGTAGCTTCCTCCTGAGGTTGTACAGCTTATTAATGGCTGGGGTCTACCAGACAGGTCCCCTGCCATTGGAGTAGTGAGTCCTGTTGTTATTTGGGATAGCACAATCCATGCCGTCCACTAGGTGTCCATAGAATGTGTATGTAAAGGATGCAGCAGTATGAGCCGTATTTGCCACTGTCTCAGGGTCTCTGAAGGATACCACCTTGCTGCGGTGAAGTGAGACATTGGCTCATGAGAAGTTTACCAAGATTACAGTGAGATACATGTATGTTCTGACCTTACCAATGAGGGGTATATTGCTGGTGTGGAACATAGAGTCCCCATGTTGGTGATGATCAGGTCCAATATATATTCCCCCTTGTGGCTGTGCTGACTGTTTGTGCCATAGCATATGAGTCTACAAATTGTAGCGACCATTGGGTGAGGGTGTCGGGGCTTGAGTAGTATCCCCAGTCAATATTTGTGTATATGAAATCGCCCAATATAATGGTGTTTGTGGAGACCTTCATATTCTCCATAGTTCCCATGAAAGCCGAGTGTGGTTCCTGAGTTTGGGAGTGTGTTCTGTAGTAGGTAACAAACGGAAAGGCAATATTGCACAATGGTAGTTGTATATGTATGGTCTGTGATGCTTTGAGCAGTGATACTAACCCGGAGGTGTGTGCATCTGTGATGTATATGGATACTCCCCCTAGTTGTGTTGTCTGTTCCAAGTCTTGTTGTCAGACAGCATGGTATGAAACATAACCTTGTAGTGCTGGTGTGCATAAGCGAGCCTAAACCAGGCGTCTGTCAGTGCACATATATCGCTATCCTCCATACTGAGGAGAGTCCTGAGTGGCCGCAATATGAGGTTCATAGGTTCATAGTTTCATACTAGGCTATCTGCCCTAGGGCATTTATAAGCCTAGCCAGAATGTGTTTGGCTTTCGCCACCCATTTTAAATTTACTTTGCTATGCCCTTTTTCGAGGTTAGTATACTGTGCCTCTGTCTAACAGTGACACAGAAGTGATACCCGGGGTAAACCTATGATCTCCCATCCACTCATCAAGATTCCTCTTGAAGAGAGTCAATGAGGGACTCTGCCTAACCTGGACTGGGATTTTATTCCAGAGTGAAGGGAGCCTCTGGGTTATGAATCTGTCCCTCCAGCATGTCCTATTTATTTCAGTGCTGAGGTTCAAGTCTCTCGAGGGCGTAGCTCGATGGGATTTGGATTTTCTGAGGTGCAGCATGTCCATTAATTCCGTGTTGGACATGGCTTTATATGTCAGGCACAGATTGCCTCTGAACAGGCGGTATGCCACTGAGTAGAGCTGGAGTTTTTTTAACCGGGCAGCATATGGCATCTGTTTGAGCCCTTTGATCCTCTTGGTGAGGTACTTTTGGGGTCTTTCCAGTTGCTGCAGGTGTCTGGTAAGGTACATCCCAAAAGGGGCATTGTACTCAATTATGGGCCTGATGAGGGATGAGTAAAGAGGCACGATGACCTCCCCTGATCTAGATGTGAATCCCTTCATGATTAGGAGGGCTATATAAAATGTTTTTCTAACCACTTTGGCCACGTGGTTGTCAAATGAGAGATTGCTATCAACTTGGGTCCCCAGGTCCCTAATTACTTCTTCTGTATCGTAATGGATTACCACCTATGTGGTAATTTGTGGGCACTTTGTTTTTGCCAAAGGGGATGACTATACACTTTTGGCATTTAGCTTGAGGCCATGGCTCTGGCACCAGTTGTCTGTTTCTATGAGGCCCTTTTGAAGGATGCTTGTGTCGGCTGGAGAGTCGATTATGGCACCCAGTTTGCAGTCATCTGCGAACTTGGTCAGCCACAGTCCTTCCGTGTTGGCCTGTACCTCCGAGAAATATATACCGAACAAGAGAGGTCCCAGGACTGAGCCTTGTGGGGCACCACTTGTAACTGGTTTGGAGTCTGACATGGCTCCAGCAATTCTAACCATGTGGGTTCTGTCCTTGAGCCAGTTTGCAATCCATCTAGTGACATAGGGTTTATATTTAAGCTGGTGAGCTTATCTATAATGCCCGAGTGGGGTATTGTATCGAAGGCTTTTGCGAGGTCCAGGTAGGCTGTGTGGACCACCTTCCCCTCGTCAATGGCCTTGGTGACTGTTTCAAAGAAATCAACCAGGTTTAAGAGGCAGGATCTGCCCTTAACAAAGCCAAACTGGGTGGGATCCAGTGTCTGTAGGTCCCCAATATCTTTATTTATGAGGTCCATGATGATCCTTTCCATAGCTTTGCAGACCAAGCTAGTCAGGCTTATGGGGCGATAGTTTCCAGGATCCGTTGAGGCATCACCTTTATGGAGAGGGACCACTGTTGCTGTACGCCACTCTTTGGGCACATATCCTGTAGTAGGGCTGAGATTGAACAGTAGTTTTATGTTTGGGTTTAGCTCTTCTTGGAGTTCATGTAGGACGCAGCCCAGGACACCGTCTGGTCCCATTGATGCTGTGTTTTTTGCTTTGGAGAGGGTGGCTCTTACCTGAGCATCTGAGATGTCAGAGGGGCAGCACTCTGCTGGGATAGATATTTGCTCTTTTGGTGGGGAGTGGGGGGAGAAGTTTGCGCTGAACCTGTCAGCTGTGGGTTCAGTGTATTTTTTTTTTCATTTTGGACTAATTCTGAGCATATCTGGGAATTACCACCCAGGTTCCTAACATAACTAAAGAAAGCCTTGTGTTTATCCTTAGTGTCCTGTGCAATTTTCCTCTCGAAGCTGGCCTTAGACAATTGTATGAGTGCCCGTAGTTTTTTGCTAATACTGATCAGTGATGCCTTCCCTTTTTGGGATTTTGCTCTATCATTTAGTAGCTTCCTCCTTCTATTGTATAGTCTGTTTATGGCTGGGGTCCACCAGACAGGACGTCTGCCTTTGGAGGTTTGGGTCTTGGTTTTATTTGGTTAGGTTAACACAACTGTTGTTGAGCAGCATTACCCTTAGTTTCATTTAACCTGCAATGTCTATGGAGGTGGGTTTGTCTTCTGAGCCCTGCTTAAAAAAGGCACTCTGGTGGTAGTAAGAGCCTTAGCCAGCATTCCAAAGTCCAAGGGTGATAGGTGCAAGCTGTCCATAGTGAAGCTACGTGGCATGTTGAGCATGTCACCATAGGCTGACAGACACTGTATCCCTTATGAATTAAACAAATTTGTTAGGCAACTGTTAAATGTGATATGTGTGTCTGTATACTGTGACATCATAATTGGCAGGTGTAAGATGCTAGACAAGGTCAGGGTCATACTGGCCTGGGCTACATGATCAGAGTGTTCCTCCATGTATCATGTCATGTGGTCCAGGGAGTAACATCTGAGGTTATACACACCAGCATGGACAATGATGGTGCCAGTCCTGTACTTGCTTTGGAGTGACCTGACTGACTGTGTTATGTGGCAGATCTTGGCACCCAACAGACAGCCCAAAGTGACTATTCCCTTGTTAGGGCTGGTGAGTGGTACGTCAGTGTGTCTGACAATGTGTCGCCTATTACAAGTGTATTAGGTGTGTTGTTTAGCCTGAAGGGCAGTGACTGTGTGGCACACTGACATTGTGAACTATGTGATATGTGGGTATTGTAGTGGGGTAGCAGGTGTGTGTGTGTGTCTGCTTTGGAGGTCTCTGCTGCTTAGGTAGAGTACATTTACAGCATATGAGTATGTCTATGTGTGATAATGTGGATTGAGTGCTGTTGCTAGAGGATATGTGAGACTGATATGTGGTGTGTGTGGTTACCTTCACCACCTGATAGACTGCGCCAGTCATGGGTTGAGAGAGTTCAGCACCCTGTATGTCTATATAGGTGCATCTCACACATATATCTGAGTTTGTCGGGAGGAGGAGAGGGTTGTCTGTGTACATGAGGCAGATATGACATTGTGTCACTATCACAATATCCACCAGCTGGACTGGAGAGTACACACAAAATTGACCCCTGGACATGCCAGGATATTATCATGACATACTCTGTAGTCTGATCACAAAGGATCAGTAGGGTGTTAAGCGTGTAATAGAGTATAACAGGGATCAGTGCTCATGTCCGTTGGTGTTTTATAAAGAGTAGCTGAGAAGGAGTACAGACTGAATCATGACACCTACTTCAGCTATGTCATAAAAAGCAATGTACACCCATATATGTCCTGAGTTAGGGCCAATTGTACCTGAGTGACAATGCCGACATCATGACAGACAGGCCCATATGTACATACCCACCTCCCACTGACAATAGTCCATATCATCATACCAGGAGATATCACATGTAGACTGGATGAGCAGCTACCCCCACTGCCAAAAGCATGGCAGCAATTGGAATACATTGATTCCCAATATGTGTCATGCACAAACTACAGAACAAACAGATCATGCACCTGAACAGTCAGCTGAGCCTCACCCCCTACACAGGATGTGGAACCGTTGAATGTGTCACAGCTACATATGGCACTCCTCACAAGTATTGGTACACAACACACCATGGGAAGTCAAGTCCAGTACGCCTATGAAGTCTGATCTGCAAGGTCATGGAGTCCATCATGGTTGCAGTCATAAACAGAGCTATTGGAAGCTGACATACCCACACCCTACCAACTGCGGTATGTTCATGTGTGGATCATGGTTCCCAAACATGCTAGACTGTTTGGAAGGCAGCCACCCACAACATACATCAATGAACACATCTACACATGTGTCACATAGACTTTGAATAGCCCTTAATCAACATCTCAGACACATGTAGTATCCAAAAAATCAACAAACTGTGCATAAATATGTGTTGACATATGACGGAATGTCAATGTGTCCACAGATAGATCACACAAGGTAAGGATTCTGAGGTCTTGTTCAAGCTGTTGACACCTGCTGACCCACATGGACCATTCCTGGAATGGCATAAAACAAAGTGTACACACATCACCATGTCCAGTCTGTGATGTCACCATCCTATAAATACAGCAGGAGAAAGGAAGCCAGCTGCCGTGTTAATGCGTCTCTCTCTAGGATCATAACATAGTTAAGTAGGGGTTTGAATCCTGCAAAAAGTGAGTGTGTGTGTGTGGGGGGGGGGGGGTGTATGTGTGTAGTTTTCCTTGAGAGGTGCCCTCTTTTTGGAGACTGGGAAAACTCACTAAAAGAGGTACACTCCTCTTTGGAAAGTCTGATGATGCCACCATCCTACAAATACAGCAGGAGAAGGGAAATCAGCTAGTAAAGCAAATAGTGCGCCATGTTAATGCGTCTCTCTCTCTCTAGTATCATAACATAGTTAGGTAGGGGTTTTAATCCTGCAAACTGTGTGTGTGTATCTGTGTACAGTTTCCTTTGAAAGGTGTCCCCGTTTTGGAGACTGGGAAAACTCACTAAAAGAGATACAATCCTCTTTGGAAAGTCTGATGATGTCACCATCCTACAAATACAGCAGGAGAAGGGAAACCAGCCAGTAAAGCAAATAGCATGTCATGTTAATGCTTCTCTCTCTAGTATCATAACATTGTTAGGTAAGGGTTTGAATCCTGCAAATGCTGACTGTGTGTGTGTGAATGTGGTGTGGGTTTTGCTTTTACTATGGTATGACATAGTATGATTACAACAGTAAGTGCATTGCACACATCAGGTATCGGCGTTGCAAATATATATGTGTACATGTCCCCTCAATCAGTACATAGGTGTGAAGCCAGTATAGTACATGAATACATTTGTTTCCATTGACAGGTTGTGCTGCTGCTTCTCAGATCGTAGGTCACATATGTATGCATGTGACAAGGCCATCCACTGTCATGTTCTGTGGCCAAGGTCATCTGTGGCACACACACCCATGACAGTTACTTAAGAGTAGTGTGAGTGAGGGTATATGCCTGGGGTATATGTCAGACATGGTCATACACAACAAAAGACTGCCAAGAATGGACAGTCTTTATAGGTGTACAACTGCCTTGTGGATATGCATTCAGGCCTATAATGTCTTATGTGATACACATTGGGACTCCACAATACCTATGGATATGTGGATACCAAGGGACACATGATATAACATGAGGCTGTATGTACACATTGGTACCCAACATACATGTTGTGGGATACCACCTGTGCGGTACTGATGGGATAGTATGTATAGTACATGAGGAAGACTATGTCATAGTTGGCTTACTGCTATACAGCATGTATCAGACAGCAGGTATCTGCCTGTATAATACCCTTGTGTAGGATATGAGTCCCATCCAGGGAATGCATTGTAGGCCAATCCATGCATTTCCAGATTTGAATGGACACATCCCTAGTGCGTCTGCATGTACCTAAGGGGGCTATATGCCAAACAGGTGTGGTCAAAGGAATGGGTGGCGGTCATTACCACTGGTTAGTGTTATAGTGTAGCACCGGAAGGATCCAATTGTTACTGGGTTCCCTACTACTCTGTGTGATTTGTCAGGACATCATTAATTATTGATTATAGTCATGCTGTTGAGGTTGTGTATACTACCAGACCACAAATCATTGACAGATATTAATGGTATCACCCACAGCATAGTGTCAACCCATGTCATACACACATCTACCCATGTTAGTACATAACTGAAGTAGAATGCATACTGGCCATTGAAAGATACTATGAGATGTTAACAATGTGTATGACAGGGTATGCCACATGTCCCATGTGTCCACTATGCACGTACATGCAGACAGTGCGCACCCACCATGTTCACAGATGTACACTTGCTAATCTGTACTGCACACATCACACACGTACTGTCCACTCACTAACACATGCTGGCAACACATTACACTTCAGCCAAGTGGCACATGGGTGGACAATACATACTCAGACCTAACAGTGGTGTAAACAATGCTACATTGACAATCAGAGCTTTGATGCATAATGTCTGTTCAAATATACCTACAAGGATGTTGTTACACTTCCTTGTTGACAACTTGCCATTATTGCTACATTGCTATAGTGTCACCCTGTGCATCAGCACCATGTTAGTCTGTCCCTCCGTCAATGATGCAGATGACAGGAGGTGACACAGGTATGGTCATATGCACAGGGCATTATGTTGTTTGCCAGAGCCTGACATTGACCCATCCAATCGACATGTCTGTGTGTGTGTGTGTGTGTGTGTGTGTGTGTGTGTGTGTGTGTGTGTGTGTGTGTGTGTGTGTGAGGGACAACAGTACAGCATGGGCCAATGTTGATGTAATGTGTGTGTGTATGTGTGAGCCCTAGTGGTTTGGTTAATGTGTGTGTGTCTGCATGCACACAGCTCCACCATGTGGCTGCCATATAAGGTAGTTTGTGGGACAGCCACAGACTGTACCTGCTAGGCTGTACAGATCACTGTCTCTGGCCATGGACACAGTACCTGTGCCTGGCAGGGGTGCTACGGACAACATCAGGTACCAACCCTGACTGGGTACTGTCATCAGACGCAGAGGTATGACAACTGGACCCATGTCCCTGCTGGGACTGGCCAGAGCCACGTGCACGTGGTCTACTGGGACGGTCAATGGCCAGGCCAGCCCCAGCATTGCTGGGGCTGGTACTGCCACTACGGGAGCAGCTGTGAACTGTGGGCCGTCCGCGACCACTGCCAGCTGTTGCTGTTGCTGACATGCGTCCACGTCGATGTTGCAACCATCCCGCACGGTCCTGGCTCATGGAAGACATGTTGTGGAGGGCATCTAATGTCTCCCCCCAATGTCTATCAACGACCTTGGTGTAAGTCCGGATTGCACCGGCAAGGTCACAGATGCTGTCATTGATAGCGGTGTAATGTGCCCTCTGCACCCTAAGTCCCTGCCTGATGTACCATTCCATACGTGCCTGAGCCTGCATTACAGCCCGGAACATATTGGTTGTCATAAGACCTGTGACGGCACGCCTGCCAGGGGCAATACGACCAGTGGTGCTCCCCTGAGAACCCCTGGACCTCTGCCTATGTGGTACCATTCCAGGTGTACGGCTATGGCTGCTGTGAGAGGATGCAAGTGCCATGGGTACCACACTCTCCTGGTCAATGCCAACTGTATGCTGTACCTTGCCTATGGCCGTTGGTGGTGAGGGATGTATTGACAGTATGAGTGTACGCATAAATGGGGTTGAATGCTGTGCACTGTCGATTGGCAGACCAACGACAGACCCTGTCAAATCTTCCTATGCCAATATATATGTGTCATCATCCCCACTATTCGTGGCAGTGGCTTCAGGTTGCCTGCTGCTTTCGCCAACCCCTAACTCAGCACCTGTGAGAGGAAGACAGGAAGCACACTTCACAGTCTGCACATGCACACATGCACACATGCACACATGCACACATGAACACATGCACACATGGACACATGCACACATGGACACATACACACATGAACACATGCAAACGTGCACACATGCACATATGCACACATGCACACATGAACACTAATACACACCTCATTACAGCACATACACATACACATACCAGCAATCCAACACATACTCTATAGTGGGTGAAGGTGGGTGTCAATATCACAAGATAGACAGTCACGACACACGTGTCAGCATGCAGAATATGTGTTGCACAAGACCATGCAGTGCAAGTGTAGACGCCCCTATTAAATGGCAGTATACATGGCTTTGATGCAACTGTGTAGTTGTTCAGTGATTGGCTACACCCTGGAACACAATGTGTACATGGACACAACATTGCTGTGCAGGTATTATCACCTCTGCAATGCCCTGTGCACCATCACTCACAAGTATACATGCCATGGCTGCATGTGTTATCTGTGTGACACATAGATATCCATGTCTGAGTGCAGTGTCTGTGTCCATAGCAGATAATAGTGGGCACGGGTGTAGCACATGCATGCTATGTACACACACATGGGATGTGCGGTGCATGTTGACGTGAAGGAATCCCAATGCTCAACATGGCCAGTGTACAGTGGTTATGATGAGTGTGGGACATATTGCAGATATGTGGGTGCCAGACATGGCATAGCATGCTACACGACTGCAACATTAAACACCACACATACCCAATGTGTGTCAAGTGACCTATATACCCACTAGCATTCCAGGAAATATATGTGACACTTTGTGTGGATGGTGACTGCTGTGCATATTGTGTATACTGGCATATGTAAGCACACAGACAACATGCTATGCATATTGTGTATAGGTGCATATGTTTTCACACACACAACACTGAGGTGCAAAACAATGACTGCTATGAGTAGTACTGTGGTCAATGTAACTGGATGGGTTGTAGTACCCTGTGCCATCATCAACATGCATCTTGTGGTCACTCACAGCTACTAATGTGTGCAAGACCACCGCCTAGCATGCTGTACCTGAACTGCAGTGCCGTGGCTACATTCACAATTACACAGCCACCTTGTACATGGGTGTGTGAGTTGCCCAATAGGAAGGATTGCCTAACATGACTGTGTTATGTGTTGCAGAGTGTTGCACAGCCCCATGATAGGCCTCTACCCCTGAGGTACATCATGTGTGTGCATGACATGTGGGATACTGAAGTGTGACCTTACAGCAGGTGTGTGGTAATGCCAAATGTAGCATGTTTTTGTGTACTGCGTATAATAAACATGTTCTGTTGTGTACAGCTGTAGCAACTATGCATATCCAATGTGCAGTACAGTGTTGCCACAATTGTGTCTGCTGAACTGTGCATTGCATGTGATTGAGGCAGCTACTGACTTTACTGAGATGATTGATGTCTCACAGCAAACACGCACAGCATGCATTATGCATAGGTGTGTTACGTGTACATGGCCTACACCTCACCTATGACATGCACATTTCATTACCAATATTAAAGTGTAAACACACTCACCAGCGTGTATTGTCTGCCCTGCTGTCACACCAGAGGGACCTAGAAGAATATGACACAGTTTGTCAGTGGCCACAACTGTGGCATTGTTACTGTGAGTGTGCTAAACGACAGTAGAACAACAGTCAACAGTCACAGGTGTATGGATACTATTCCAAATATCAGTATTGCACACGTTAGGCAGCACAACTGCTAAACACACAGTACACATCTCACATATGCATATTCTAACAATACAGGTAATGGTAGTCTACAGCTAGGGTGTATTACCTGCATGCTCCATGTCATCCTGCTGGGTTGCTCCGCCCTCCATGATGACACATGTGTGACGCTGTTGCTGCTGTAGGCCAGGAGCCACCATGCTTAGGAGCAGCTCCTCCACTCTGGTGATGGGGGGATGTATGGCCGCCCCAACACCTGTGGCAAGCTGTTGCCTATGGATATCAGAGGCACACTGCCGGACATGTCTAATTAAATCACAGCAGTGATGGCGTACCTGCTCATATGTCCGATTATGCATGCCTATGTCATTTACCCGGCGAACAAGGTCTTGCTACAGTGCAGTACGGTCATGCTGGTGCTGGCTGGCCCTGGAAAAAAGCAGGTTATAGCGCTGCACCAGGCTGTTCAGAATTTCCTGCTCCTCCGCAGCTGAATACGATGGATTATGTTGATGAGCCATAACCCTGGTAGACAATTAAATGATATGTGTGAGCATGTCATGTGGCACACTTAACATTATGAAGTACAGATATCACTTAACTGCCATATATAGCATCTATCTGTCTATCAGAGGATACACACATTCAATACCACATATCAGTGCTCAGCCCACAACTGGCTGACAGTGCCTGCAACACTCCATATAACACACCAGTATACACCAGTAGTCGGCACACTGTTTGGGATACAATGCGCAACCTCGCCCCGGGGGTATATATCAAGCTAATGCATGAAGAAATATGGCATCCAATGCAATGAATGTCATGTACATTTACAGTATTACCGGTAAACCACCCTAGTCTTTGATGCCATACCCCTACCTAACATATGTGCATGGTTGTTAATATAGCTGGCATACTGCTGTATCAGAGTATACATGTTGCTAGGTACACACACATACTCTGTAACACACACGTCATTGCAGGCATGGTACCGGCATCATTAAACACAATAAAAGTACAATGCAGATAGCCAGCCCCAGATGATTGCTTATTCCGCAAATCCACGAACAAACACTGATAAATCACACTGCAAAATAAAGAACATTAACGTAGTATAAGATATCCTAACGTTTTTGTCGTATCACTTCATCAGATAAATACCACAATCAAAACTGACTGTTTAAATAGAAGTTTAAAATGTTGACATCCAATGAAAATACAAAAACAATTAAAACCTTGTTAAAATTGTGACGTGTTTGGAATATTTTGTTAAATGCTAAAAATATACCATATATGTACGTATTTAAAAGAACTGAGAATATTATTCTAAAAACTGAATGTTCACTGTCAGGACCTGATTTTATAAATCAATAAAATCAATAAAATAATAAAGAATTGAATAATATGTAAATGAAAGTGTGTCAAGTATATGCAATAAAAACAGCTCCATCTGTTGGTGAAAGTAAAAAGCATTCTTAGAACATGAATATACTTTTCCAATGTTTCCCTGAGTTGTGATATGGATAACAAAAGTGAAAGCCATAACTGTTCAGTACTAAATCCTTAAAACATATTATGAACAAATTTAATGTTAAAACATTTTTTAAAAACAATAAATAATATAAATAATATAGATGTAAAGTAATAGTTTAAAAATATAAATAATATTGTATATGAGTAATATGTATATATTTTATAACTTAGCAGCCCTTAGTTTCAAAACGGGCTTTACAGATACCATGTCATTAAGGCCTGGGGGATGACTGGCTTTTAAAACCAGCTGCCAGTACAATTCCCTATATTCTAAACGGGTCTCCCAAAGACCACCCCTAGGGTCTATGGGTACTACCTCAATAACAAAGAACTTAAAATTGTCTTTCTCACAGGATAAAGTCTGTTTAAATAAAGCATTATTGTCGTTCTTTTTCCTTATATCATAACCGTGTTCATAAATTATTTGTTTTAACCGTCTCTCAGCTTTGCCTACATAAAATGAATCACATGAGGCACATAAGGATAAATATACCACTTCTGAGGTGTTACAGTTTGCAAACCCGTTTGTATTAATGTATTTGTTTTTACTTTTTATATGAAGGGTCTCAAGGTTCAATATATTACAACAGTAACCACAACTACCACACTTATATGTCCCTTTCTTGTTGTTATCATATGCATTGTATAAATACTTATGTGCACCCCCTTCCAAAATATTTTTTAAATTACATCCTTTTTTATAAATATACTGCAAAGGTCTCTCAAAAATAACTTCTAAATCTGAAATTTTTGCAAATCTAGACCATTCAGTACTTATTACTTTTTTAATTATGTTGGTTTCACCCGTATAAGTCATAGTAAAAGCAGACAGAAATGTCTGCTCTGTGTTAACATGTCCTGAGTTTACAATTTCCATGTTAGTAGTGGGCAATCTTATGCCTAAAATGGGAGCAAATCTATTGCTCCTACCATCCTTTACTTGTGCATAAATTTCTGTTAACGTTTCATTTGGATAACCTCTAATTTTGAACATATCTATAATGATTTCACTTTCTTCTTCTTTGCAAATTGTAACACCTTAGGGGTGGTATATTTAGCCTTATGTGCCTCATGTGATTCATTTTATGTAGGCAAAACTGAGAGATGGTTAAAACAAAGAATTTATGAACACGGTATATTTTTAGCATTTAACAAAATATTTCAAACACGTCACAATTTTAACAAGGTTTTAATTGTTTTTGTATTTTCATTGGATATCAGCATTTTAAACTTCTATTTAAACAGTCAATTTTTATTGTGGAATTCATCTGATATGATGAAAACGTTAGGATATTTTATAGTATGTTAATGTTCTTTGGTTTGCAGTGTGATTTATCAGTGTTGGTTTGTGGATTTGTGGAATAAACAATCATCTGGGACTGGCTATCTGGCTTGTACCTTTTTTTGGTTTATTAGTGCAGTTTTGGGTACTTGTGACCAACTTGCTTGTTTCATCATTAAACACACATCAGACATACATACAACACACAGATGTATGCCAACACAGATGAGCATTATCTGTGTACCTTATAGTACTGTGTGCCCCTACTTACAGATACCTATGCCTGTGGTATGTAATCTGTGCAGACTACAGGAAACACACAAGACAGTGTTACCAGGGAATGTGAACATACACCATACTGTGCTGTTTAGGCCTACAGCTTCAGGTAGTACAACAGTTCATATGTGAACTGGAGTCACCAGCAGTACCACTTACTGAGCATACATGTATTGCTTCAGTCAACATTGGGACACCACAGTCGTACACAAGGAACTACGTCACAACATATGCCATCCTACTATGTCTGCATCCCAATAACTGACACATCTTTCTCTGGCCTCACACCTAGGACACAAACTACCATGACAGACACAACCTCACACTAAGCTATCACACCTTTACAAACCTTGCACACAGACACTGTCACACTCATTCCACCTCACATAGCAGGTATTGCACTGAGTACATGTGTGTGTGCATTGTGTCATAGGTAGGTAATACGTTATTGGCCCTAGGGCCTACAGCAGCCTAGCCATATGCTACCCTGGCCTTTGACACACATGTAATGAGATTTCACTTGCTCCTGTCAACCAGATACACAGAGGTGACTCCCAGGACATATTACCTATCTCCAAAACAATCATCAGGGGTATGTATGACATCTGCTAATGAGGAGCCTTGTTTGTACATGCTGGGTGGTTTAGTCCAGAGTATGGCATATTTGTGGATAGGAACCTTTCCCTCCAGCATGTGCTGTTTAGTGAGGTGACAAGGATTAGCGCCCTAGGTCATGTAGCCCGGAGGGATTGTGAGGTGTTGTCATGGTGGTTGGCCGACTGCTATGGGTGTGACATACCTCTGTATGTTCAGCAGTGGTAACCTCTGGGTGGGCGGTATGCAATGCACTCTAGCTGTGGTTTGTGAGTCAGTCTGCATAGGGCATGTGTTTGAGGGCAGTATTACTCGTTGTTAAGTATGTCTTTGGCCTTTCCACTTGCAGTAGTTGTCATGTGATGAGTAGAGGGGAACACCGACCTATATTTCCCTAGATGACACACCTTTTGTGATGACATGTACCACATAGACAGATTACATTACTACTGTGGCACTGTGATTATCAAAAGCTAGCCTGCTGTCCACCTGTGTCCCGTGTACCCTTCTGACACCATCAGTGTTAGGCAGGCTACCACCTATGTGGCAGTTACTGCGTAAGGTGTTTTGGAATGGGGTATGGCACTGCAGTATCAACACTGGTGTTCAGTCCATGCCTTGGACAACAGGCACATGTTGCAGTACATATGACCCTGTGTCTCTCTCACTCTCTCTTATATATATATATATACATATATATATATATATATATATATATATATATATATATATATATATATATATATATATATATATATATATACACATGCATACATATATACATGTCTATCCATATCTATCCATATCTATCCATATCTATCCATATCTATACATATCCATACATATCTATACATATCCATACATATCCATACATATCCATACACATATATATATATATATATATATATATATATATATATATATATATATATATATATATATCTACATATGTCCATATATATCCATATATATCTATATATATCTATATATATCCATATATATCCATATATATCTATATTTATCCATATATCTATATATATACATACATGTATATATACACATACATGTAAACATCCATTGCTGTACATATAGCTGCACATATAGGCACATATACTGCCCACCTTTCATGGTGGGGATGTCAATTATGCAACAGTTGTGAGACATACGGTTATGTAATACTATTGCACAATGTTGTGCAGAATGCATTCTGCTGTTAAAGGCCGTATAGCTGTTGCAGGCCTCACTGCCTGAAGCTCTGTCCCACAGCGTTTAACACCACATGACATATACCGGCACTGCTTGATTTCTGCAATGCCACACACTACAACCTACATACATATGTGCACATAGCAGCCTTCAACAACATACTTATGTCCAGCCTTCACTAACAGTTGCAGTATATCCCTTGCCCTATGCAAATGTGCATGTACATATAGATACGGACTGCTGCCACATATGGATGATTCACAGTATGTAGAGTACCCTTCAAACACATCTTTTGGATGTCAGCAAATGCATATCTGTTACATACCTTACCTTTGTATTCCTCACCTTCGTCTTTTGTAGGTCTTGTTTTTTTATTTTTTATTTATTTTTTTTTTTTTTGGTTTTGTTGCCTCTGTGTGTTGCTGTTTGTTTTCAGCGTCTGTCTCTTTCTGCCTGTTTGTGTCTGTCTGTCTCTGTCTGTCTCTCTTGCTCATGCTCTCTCTCTCTCTCCCAGTTGTTGCAATGATATTATTGCATGTGTGGACAGCAGATACAGGCTGCTTTTCTAGGTATCTGCACATGTCCATGTGATGGCCTCTGCACCAATTGGTGCCCACCATTTAGTAATTGCATGCAGCCTGCTGTGTGGTAATTGCAGTTCTCAATGTGATTTCAGGACAGTGCTATAAGATGATAGGTTAGGTAGGCGTAGCCCTTTCAGTTTTGCAAGGTGGGGACCATGCTTGTTTGCTGTGGACACTGTTGTCGCAGTCAGAAGGTTGGTATATGTCTCATATCTGAAGCTGGGTTGTAGCCAGTGAAATGCATGTTGTACTGAAACCTGACTGTTGCTTCTTCCAGTACACTCTTCTCAGTGTGTAGGTTTACTCACACCTCCTAATGCTAACACTGGATACATGAGAGTATGTACTTTCTTTTCGAATTAGAGAATTAACTGGCATACAACAGTAGTTATTGTAATGTATTCCTATGGCTTTCCTATTTTCATTTTACATTTACTCATTGTAATGCATGTTATATTTCTTTCAGCACCAAGTTAATGTATATCTGCTTTGGTGTAGTGGTACATCATGCAGACTGGAGAGTCCAAGGTCCTTGGTTCGAGACTGACAAGGATTTTTATTTTGCTGCCGAGCAGTACAAGGGCCTTGTCATACCGAGTGACTAAGGCACTTTTAAGCAGTTGTAAGTGGGATTGTGCGATGCTTAGCAATGCTAAGCTTAGCTCAGCTTATTTTATTTTAGCAATACTACGCCAAGATTGTCTTAGCTTATCATATCTTAGCAATGCTAAGCTAAGTGCACACATGCGCACACTGGTGCAAACCCGCTTACTACTGTTTACAAGTGCTCACTCCCGCTAACCCCTGCGCTCATTTCTTTGACAGAAAAGTAAATGGGGAGATAGGAATGTGGTGATAAAGGGTGCACAAAGAGGGGAAGACAGTAGGGAAACCAGTTCAGGATGTACAGGATGGGTGTGGAGAGTGTCCATAGCTGCCCATTTCTTTACCAGCAACAGCTGTGCATATGCAATACATTAGGAGGGATATTTGAAACATTCCACCCCTGAGAGAGGGGTGAGGACAACAAAATATGTTGTACTGCCAATTAGAATTATCAGTTTACATGTCCAGCGGACATGTGTGCGAATTGGGCAGCTATGTATGGGGCGTAATTTTTTTGTGGGAACAGATTGCCTTTTTTTTAATTTTTTTTTCAGGTGAGAGTGGAATGTGAGGTAGAGGAAGTAGGTATATTTGAGGAGGTAGGTTGGGGAGGTAAACAGACAAGACAAACAAGATGCATACAGGGGTGGAGTTTGACACATGGGGTGGGTGAACACAATTGACGGGGAAGGATGTTTGGAAATCGCAAGCCCATGAGCCCACAGATGGTAACAGTGGAACTAAGATCCCCACCCATGGGCAGTCATCACTGCACCTTCACAGCTCCGAGGGTGGCTGTGCTGAGGGCTGTGTAGGATGGGCAGGCTCACCTGAGAGACGCACCACTCTCGCCTCGAGCTGGCTTAGGGGATTAGCAACTGAACACTGGATCTCCCTACGCACCACAGCCCGGACTCTAGCAAGGGTGACATGTGGCCCTCCTCCGCCCACGCTTGCATGGGGGGATGAGCCCCATCCTCTGCAGCACTTCCACCTGAAGGTGGCACAGGACCAATGGAGGAGGGAAGCCCGGGCTGGTGCCAGGTACACTCGCCAACTGAGGAGGGACAGGTGGGTCCGCTGGGACCAGCCTACCCATACGTTCTGTGATTAGGTGTGCTTAATTACAACATAAACAACAGCATTCCAGATTAGTTGTAACAGCATGCAGTAATATTCCCATTAACCCAACACACCAAGGTTCCAACAGTTGAATAGCAAGCATAACACATGCATATATTGAACGACAGTGGATATTCCAACAGCATGCAGGGATGTTTGGTAGCAACAGGCCACCATGAACATGGTGTTTGAACAGGGCACATGCATCAAAATCAATGCAAATATTTATTAAACAATAGGACATATGTCCCAACAAATATTTAAGATTACACATACCCATTGAGGTGTGGAATTGCATGGTTTATGCACATACGGTAGGGTGTAGAAAAAACCTCGGTTAACATCTTATAATGACCGCTTAGTCTACACTACATTCCCAGTGACTGCAAGTGTATATCCCCTACCTGTATTATTACCCTTGCCACCATACATTAGGTTGTGTCATGGGTTTGGCTAGTTCAATATATGCCTGACCTATATCTGACATACTAACTGTCCAGGATGCAGATGTTACTGCTACATATTTCTTGTTTGCATTTATATTTCTTTATCTACATATCTGGGATGTTTTCACATGACATTTTCACTTCGATTTGTACAGAACCCTGCATTTCTTGACACACACTCACATTTCTGGTGAATAATTACATGCTACATGTGTGCCAGGTTTACTTATTCATGCCAGCCAGTAACTGACTATTGTGGGCTGTATATATGTTTCACAGCTACTAGCACTTCCATCACCCACTTTATATGGGACTGCATAACTCTGGGTTGCCAGCACATTTTCAAACAGTACTGTTTGTATAATGCAAGGGTACAACAACATTTCAGACTCTGTGACACAGACACACTCTGGGTTTTAGACCTTTATTAATGACTTTGCACACTTTTCCACAGGCTCACTCCTTTATTTGTTTTAACGGTGTTTATGGCAGACATGTTCAAGACATATTCTACCTTTATTAATAGGTTAGAACAATCTTTTTTCAGGCTCACTCACTTATGTTATATGACAGTGCCTGCAGAGATATTATTCCAGACATATGTGACCTTTCTTAATGGGTTACTACACTCTTTTTCTGCCTCTCTGACATTTTTATCTGACAATACATGCAGAGGACTTATTCAGGCAATTCTATGGCTGTTTTATTGGACTACAACACTTTCTTTCATGCTCTCTCCCATATTTTATATAACAATACATGCAGAATAATAACTAACCTGCCTGGTGGTGCAGCCTTAGCAGCCTATCAGCATAGGCTTGCGGATTCGTAGCACGGTCACCTGCAGCTGTAAAGTAAATGAAGGGATATTGAGACATACCTATCCATTATACATACTCCATTATCAATTCTTACATACTGCATTCCATGGCTACATACTCAGTTGTGGGGCATTCTGCATCCCATGGGCCTCCTGTATCCACTGGTTCAGTCGGTTCTGCTTTCATCTCTTCAGGTCTGCATGGTGGTGACGGACCTGCTCACCAGTCTGAGGAACGCCTGTGGCACTGGTGAGGTCACGAGCTAACCGGTTCCAAGCCTCTGCCTTGTACTCCGTCCCTTGGAACTGGCCCTGCAGGAGTCTTGACTCGTGACAGTGGACAAGGAGCCAAACCATGTATTTGGACTCCTCGATGCCCCAACATTGCGCTCAGAAGCGTGAACCCTCTCCTGCACCTGCCATTCTGACTGCAAATGTGAGCTACAATCAGTTATGGTGAGTATTCCTTCTTATGGGGCTTAAATATGCCGCATTTCCCACACATTTTTGTGATTGGCAATTTTTTTAAATTCTCAGCTGACTGCAGACCTGCTTAGTAATGGTTAAACTACCATTCATAAGTTTATGAATGTTAATAGTGGCTGCTTCCCTTATGTTGTCATGGCTTAGTGGTTCTGTACTTTGATTATGATGCAAAGGGTCCTGGATTCGAAACTTGTCATTCTTTTATTTTAATACTGTCTAGACAGGCTAGGGGATGTGGCTGCATTTAAGCAACTTAGCTCTACGTTGCTCCATGGTGCCCTGGTTGGTGCGGCGTGCACGTCCACACAAACACATTGCGCTGGGTAAAGCGCTTTTAAACTTTGGGCAACTCTATTGCACTGGGTAAAGCGCTATTAAACTATGGGCAACTCTGTTTAGCTGGGTGAAGCACTATTAAACTATGGGCAACTCTGTTTAGCTGGGTAGAGCGCTATTAAACTATGGGAACCTGTGTTTAGCTGTGTAAAGCGTTGCTTAACAGTAGGCTATTATATATCTGGGTCCTTTAAAAATATATATTTTGCTCACTGATACATTGGCCATGTCACTGCTTTTAATAAAATTTTAATCATATATGTCTGGTATTATTTCAAATACTGATTTAAAACATAAATAAGAAAGGGAGTGGTGGGACTCGAACCGTGAATGCCTTCTCTTTGTGCATACGCTCTCCCATTACACTATTGCACTTTTGTGTGATTCGCATAAACATTCTTTCTTATGCTCTTCCATGTCAGAATTGCTAACTCTAGCTAAGCAACGGGCACACCCGAGCACACATGCGCAAATACGGGCAGCTATATCGTGGATTTAAAAAATATATATAATTATTTACCTTATATAAGTGTGATGGGTGTTTACAGTGTCAGGGAGTGTGGTGCTGGGTGCAAGTATATTTGAGCGAACTCGCTCTTGTGTGTTGACATTATGCTTTTTAAAACCTTGCAGGGGCGTGCACATTTAGACTGCTCGGCAGTCGGACATGCTCCCTGCTTTCCTACTCAGTCCGTGTAAGAGTTACGGTTGAGTCAGTGTGCCCTCATGAATAATCATGGAACACTGCCGTCAAACTGTTCAACTGTAGCCTCCGAGTAAGACTTATTAAGTTTTACACGGAGGATTAGTGAATCCGGGGGAAGGTCTTTAATGTATTATACTCCAATACAAAATCTTCATCAAGGGATGTCATTCTTGGAGCCCTGACTAGCTGGCCTTTCACAACAGGACCTTTCTGATGGAAAAGATGGGAGCTAGAAAAGTGTAGGAAGGTATTAGAATAGTTACTTTTCCTAAAAATTATTTCTGTGTACCTATTGTTAAGACTAACCTTTAACAACAAAACATCAAGAAGGGATATGGATTCTAAATCAACATGGGACATGAATTTCAGGAAGGTAGTGGTGCTATTAACATATTCACAAAAACATTAATTGTATCCACATCAACCTTCCAAATATTAAAAACATTGGTTATATGGTTAAAAACTGATGAGTTTTTCATTAAAAATGCATCTTCCCAATACGCCATAACCATATTAGCAAAACTGGCACTGCAAGGAGACTCCCTTCCTACACCTTTTTTTGTAAATAGAAGTTCCCTTCAAAGCAAATTAAGTTGTTAATGAGAATAATACTCAATAACTCTTAAAATAAGTTAATGTCAGATGGGTTCACACCCTTCTGAAGTAATAAATCATCCACCCATTGGATGCCCAAATTATGAGGAATATATAAATCCTTCACATCCACAGTTAACAACATGTGGTCAGGGTGAAATTCTATATTGTAATACTTTCAAGAAAATTCCATGAATACCTACAAATCTGAGATTTGTCCACCTCAGGTCTGCAAAGGTGGTTACCTGTTATGGACATCATTTATTGTCTCTTGCGATTGCCTATTCCCTTTCTGGGTCTACCATGGGAAAAGATTTGTTCATGCCATCTCATTACAATGTGGCATTAATCTTCTGTAGATATTAGCACTTCCACAATAATATCAATCTAATTAAGTTGGCCTGCCAAGAAGAAATCCCTAATGAGTGCCATTCTTCAAAAATATATTGATTAGATTTCACTCTTTGGTAAGTAGCCAGCAAGTAGTCCTGGAAAATTGGAATAGACATTCTTCAAAAATACTTCCTTTATGAGGCTTTGCTACCTATGATGCATATTCCTTCATTTGAAAAGAGTGGGTAGTTCCTCACACAGTTTTCATGTACTTGACAAGGTGAACCCACTCAATTACTTCTCAAAGCTCTTTGGAATCTTTCTGAGAATCCTAGGAAGCATCAATCTTTCCTAAAGGATATTTTTAAATGCCCTCTTGAATCTTGATTGAGCTACCTTGGGAAAAGTAATGAAACAAAGATTTTGTCTTCAGGATCTGATTCCCAGGTAATTTATTTTTTCAGCTTCCTCAGTTGGCAGATATTCCACTCCAGGTTTCCTTAGCATCCTTTATACCAACTTCAATAGTTTCTCATCTGTAATACCAATCCTGTAAAATTATTTGCCTGGACAAATTAGAGAACTGTGCTCCTTTCATACAGCTGATGTTTTTTTTTTTTTTTGAATGTTTACCTGTTATCCACAAACAACTACACATATTGCCATCCAGTAGAGTTCTTAACCACAGAACCAGCATTTTGTGCTAAATATTCCATAAATTTAATACAACATGGAATGACCTATGGCCTTAATTTTTTACCTGGACAACCGCAGTTTATGTCCTAACTAAACTGGTATAAAGAAGATTAATGAAAAATAGATGAGTGAGCAAGATGACAAATTAGATTTGCATTTGCTTTCCTCATCCACACCGCTAATGTTGTTTTGTGTCACTATGATGGATCACTGATGTTTCTCCAGTCCTGTTTTCAGAGTCTCTCCATTTTCAACTGTAGCAGATAGTTTGTGAAATATCACACGTACTGTTATCTAGAGAAATTTTTCAATGAAGAGAAATGTCTCCCGTCACTTAAACTTTGATGCTTAGCTACTTTTTCTTTGAAACTAACACTGATGTAGAGGAAACACATTTAAACAAGACTCTGGGTAGGATATAGGGAAAAAAATCATGCTCATTGTGACCCACTTACCCTAACAGAGGTTATTATAAGAAGTGCATCAATTCAGCAATACAACCTCTTGGGGGTCTTTGCATCATATACAATTCCTTTATTTAATGAGTTAATCAAAACCTATATCTTCGGAATTTGAGAAGATCATGACATAATGCTATATAAAAGGACTTTTTTTTGTTAATCATGAAAAATGAGTAGGCTTAAACTTGTATTCATGGGTGACCTGGGAGCATTGTATTGTTAAGTGACTTGTTAAGAGTCACAAGTTTGACAAATGAAGGCTGAAATAATCAAACCCTGTACCTCAGGATGAAGCTTTTTAGCTTAAGCCTCTGTCTGGCAGACATGATCAATGCCATTTCATTACACAAATTCTTTAGAATAAACTAGGAAAATATTTATTTCTTCATAACTGTGGATGTGTAGCATAGCATCTCACTATAAAGCTGACACATAATAAACTCCACATGTCCTTCTGCTAACATTGAAGGTGGTCTAACTGTGTTATTGAATAATAATTATTGTAACTCAGCATTATATCACTGAGTAACCATAACTCAGCTAGAGTATTGAGTTATTGATTAGTTGCTGCACACAACTAAAATAAAACTGCAGTACTGTTTCACAGCTAAACTTTGCAAATGTTTATAATCAAAGAACCGAAATTTTTGCATCAGTGGAACTTATTCTTAAACTCATCAATATGCAGTAAATCTGAACTAGTACTAAGCCTAGCTTTTTCACTATACACTTTTGCTTCCAACAAGTTAAATGCCTTCCTGTACTCACCCAACTAACATATATGGTTTTCATCATGCCTGCATAGTACATATGTATTTATCCAGCACTGCTTCCATTTGCATATGCTTTCCTTCTCCTTCACATAGTACAAATACTTTTCACCCCTACTTCCTTGTACATATACCTTCATCACCTCCAAGTGTTACACAGATCTTCCATCAAGCAGACAGCCAACACCTCTAGCTAACAAAGTTTGCAGATGACTGTAAAGTGGGAGTCGATGTTAAGCCACCTTTGACACCCAAACCCCCAGAACCATCTCTTCCTAGTAAATTCCTGGTTTAGTATGTATAGGCTCAAACTAAATGAAAAAAATGTGTTCTATCATCTCTCGACATCCGTCCTCTTCATCGTACTGTGAGACAACCTATCATTACAAAACAAAGAGGTAATCAAGTACCTAGGGACTTGGATTGATGACCCCACCCTCCACTTCCCTTTGATCATCATGTGAAAATGGTAGCATGACAGTACTTTTTATTTATTCCAACTAATTGCCTAAAAATATTAAGACTGAAGAGGGAATCCCTTACACTCAGCATTGATTTGGCCTGTTATCAAGTACAGCTTTGCCTTTGGGATGTATCTCACTAAACACATATATAAACCAAAAACATTGTAGGCATGAAGTACAAGGAGAGTCTGAACGTTCTGTTTTTTTTTGTTCAATGTTTTATAAACATTTGAGTGAAGATCTTTGTCCTTCTTGCCACACTATTAGAGACATGATTGTCCTGGACCTCCTGTATCTCGTAAAGCTGAATATCTCTCCCAGTACTAGAGCCAAGTACATAAATCATCACCAAAAGATAAATAAAACACAGTGAGGGACAGATACATCATCTATCACCTTTAAACTAATCCTGTGTGTTAAGCAGTGCAACTCACTATCTCTAAGCATAATTTTAAGGAATGAATGGGTGTCCACAAATAAACTCTTGGAGAGGCTGTTATGGCCCTCTTGCAAAAGAAAGGGCCAGCCTGATGTAAAGTCCTGAAAGGGCAGGAATGGTCATAAAACTCAACGGTCTTAGAATTGCTATGAATTTGTGAATCGCTTCACCTACTATTTATGCCTTCCATCACTCCCACCGAGTAAAAATGCCTTCTGTCAGGACCATCTATTCCCTCTGGAAAGCACCCATGTATTATGGGTCCCTATTAGTTGATCGAGTTTTCAGAAACTCCAACTCCACATGGTCAAGACCATATGATCGAGTTTTTGAAAACTCAAAATTTTTGAATGGAGATTACGGTACAATGAGGATCAGGAAATTTACCCTTTTTCTCCCTGTAGTGCGATCTTGGAGTTGGTATATATAATTTGTAGGGGGGGTGCCCCCTGCAAAAATCTAAAAAAGCAAGATGTTTTTGTGTGTGTGTGTTTTTTTTTTTTTTTTGTGATGTTTGAGTTTTCAGAAACTCGATCATATGGTCTCTTTGATATTTTTTTCAAGTTTCTGAAAAGTCGATGATCTGACATAAACCCAATATTATACATGTCTTCCACTACAACAAGATAGTACATTTGCCTTCTGTCACCTCCACATAGTACACATCTTCTGTTGCTTCCCACTTTTGTCCTAGGGTATATGTCTTCTATTACAGTTCTACTCATGCTTTCCACTAATCACCCCCTAATCAGCATGCATGTTTTGTCTCTCTTATTATACTCTGTACCTTCCATTATTCACAACTCTCTACTTTGTACATAGATGTCCCCTCATCCCAATCCTCCTCCTGGTTTATATGACTACAATCAAGCCACCTAATGTATACTATATATATATATATATATATATATATATATATATATATATATATATATATATATGAATACACACACACACACACACACACACACACACACACACACACACACACACACACACACACACACACACACACACTCATCTAGTACATATACCTTCTATCACCCCTATTTGTGCCCTCTGTCAGTCATCCATCTAGTACATATATAAACCAAAACCAAACACCTGAATGCAAGACAGACGAGACCAATGTTTCTAGGTTATTCTCAGTTTAATATCTTCTTTCATCTTCACACTTTACATATGTCTTCTGTCATTCATCCTATGTATCACATATCTTTAATTACTTTGCACTCTCCATGTAGACATATGACTTGGAATACGCCCTCTTTCTACTCATTACATGATTTTGATGATTCTTCACCTTCCACCACTGTCTCCCAGATGTCATAATTTTTGCTGCCTGCCCATATATGCAGCAAATTCTGTTTGTTAATGCTGGATATTTGCCCTTCCTTCATTAAAGAACATTCCAGTCTTATTAACCAAGCAAACTGCACTGAAACACAACAACCAGAAGGACTCACCACATGATTCAATAAAATCTTCTTTGTTGAGAAAATACACCAAGAAATGTTTAGAAACACACACAACTTTATTAATGAAGAAAAAAAAATTGAGCATTGCATAAGTTCTGAAGACATCCTACATGTGCAGGGGACTAAAGCACTTTATTAATTTTGTGAGGCTCAATTGTTTTTCCTTCATTAATAAAACTGTGTGTGTTTCCAAACATTTCTTGGTGGATTTTCTCAACTTTCTCAACAGACATTGATTAATTGGATCATCTGGTGAGTCCTTCTGGACATTCTGTTCTAGTACAGTTTTTTTGGTTAATAGTTCTCGGTCCTGTACAGAATGACCGCAGTTATTTTCAACATTTCAGTCTTAGTGACATCAGTGAACAGGATGATCATATTTTTGAGCCCAAGCATGATGGCTAACAGAAATACACTGAAGAGGACTGAGGCCAGTACTGAACCTTGCAGCTTAGGATAATCACATGCTTCCCACTCAGAAATGTCATCCTAAATGCTAGTATCTACCGCTTATCATTTTGCAAATTTCTTGCCTGTATTATCAGTTTGTTTCCATTGCATAACTGTTTGATTTCCTTTACAATCCATTCAAGGCATTACCTAAGTCAATGGCATTTTTTCTTTATTAGGCCAGTAACAGCTATTACAGAATCTCATTACTTTTGATGGGTAACCAGGCAACCTTCAGTATAAAACTAATTTTGACTAATTTTGATCAGAATTCCACTCTAGGAAAGTGAAAGAAAAGAGAATTAAACTTATGTCTCAGGGGTATCTGAATGGCATCTCACTGCCTTTATTTAGCATGATGCAAACTGAACAGGGAATGCAGCTTTTGTGTGAAATATTTGAAGAATGCCACTGTGACAGACAGGAGAGAGACAGACAGACAGAGAAAGAGGCTATCCCTGGCTACACAACCTTAACATTTTTTTTCAATTGAAAGACTACCATCTTAAGGACTAAGTCAGGCATTTTGATATTCTAGGGTCTGTCTAGGTAAAGAGCAGTTTTCACTTTCTGCTGTGGCTGCAGTAATCTACTACTTGTGTTTTTAACATGGAAAGCAATATCTTGATTTCTGGCAATTCCTTATGGACGTATGCACCATACAACTGTTTTGTTCATTTGTTGTCAGCAGCATAAGTTATATGATTAAATATATACCATTTTTGTTATAAATCTTGGAAATTGAAAAATGGAAATAGAGGAATTTGGTGCCTATATCTATATATCTTGCTGATACACCAAAAAAAGTGAAAAGGGGATGGAGAAAAAAAATGACATAGTACAGCTGAGAAAAGAAAACACATCTATTTTTTTTTCACTTCTAAAGCTATACTTTCTGGAAAATACATCTGACTGAAATAAAGACATGTTACTTAAATTACATAGAATGTGTACAGGATGCATCTGATAAAAGTAATTTGGAATCTAGTATTTATGCACAGCTGAAACTCACAGAAAGAAATGAAGTCTGAAAAATAAGACTGTCTGCACAGTATGTATGCATGATATTATTCATAAATCAGCAGGCTCCGGAGTTGTGAAAGTAGGCCAGTATGGAGCCTTATTAGCACACGTGCTCCTTTCTGCTGACACTGCTCTTATCAACGCTTCTGCACTTGAATCAGGGCATCAAAATGTCAGAGAAATATTTGAAATTAAAAGAGTAGGAAGCAGCTTATCTGAGACTGAATTTTAAATGTCTGTGAATTTCTGTGTGCAGCTGCCATGAGCTGTGAGAGTCTATATATGTGAATGTGTCCATTGTTAAAAAACTAACATTATTTCCATGACGATCTTTGCATACCAAACCTGACCCGTCAAAAGAAACATTTAATAAGATATATTGTAGTACTGAATATTGATAAGAATTTGCATATGTCCAGTGATATAATTGCTATTCAGTACCTTAATGTTGCTTTACTTCTGTTAAATATTTACTTCATTCTGGCATCTTAGCATGGCAGTGAAAGGTGTGTGAGTGTGAAGTTTTCATTTATATACAATTCTACCCCCCAAATTCAATGACTGTCAGCTGCATAGCTGCTTGAAATCTCAAGTATTACATGTTAATGTTTTGAGTAATTTTACACTGCATTTTTAATTATTTATTTGTATACATGTATTTATACAATAAGGATTTTTTTCTACTGTTTCGAAGAGATACACATTACTGGCTGGAGATCTAGCTGCTTTCTTATTGGTTTCTTCAGTTTAACTTATCATATTAGCAGTGGTAGGCAGTGCTCCACAGATCAGTGCACAGCATTGTATTTGACAGATACAGGCACTTTTGTTTTCAAATTCTCTGTCTCTCAGTAATCTTTGTTAACTCCAACTTCAAGTTATAAATATATAAACAACAAAGTTAAGAAATGGCACATTGCTGTAGGACTAAATCCAACCTGGTAGCTAGTGTAGACAAACTAATTACCACTTACCTGGTGCTGTGCTTAAACATTGTCTTGTCAAGTCCACACTTGTATCCAAAATCTAATACTGCAACTATGATTTGAACCACTTCCTTTAGTAATTGTGTAGATGCTCTGTTTTATTTTAAGAGGTGCATGTTCTTTTCATGTGGACTTGAATATTCTTGTTTTAGACAGCTAGTACCCGAATAAATTATCTCAAAACCTCATATATGCTATACCCCCTTTAGCCACATTGTAAGCATCTGGAACCAAAGGTTTGCACTTTTCAAGTGTCTCTTTAGCCAGCTTGTTGAAATGTGCATTCTAAGGCAATGTAGTAATCACTTCCTATTTACTGGCAACCGACTATTACTTAATCTGACACAGTGTATAACAGATGCAGTTATATATAATGTAAATAGAGGCAAAGCCACTATGAAACCACTACTGAACATAAAACATACATCCAAGAGTCATGTTGTCTTAAGTCAATGGCCCAAAATGTCAAGCTGTGCACAAATCAATAACCTAGTTATAGATGATTCCATAGTGTGACACATTGATATGTCACTTGCCCGGCTGTGGAAGTACAGGGTCAAAGCCAGTTGCCTATCAGGTGCCAGGATTCGCCACATCATGCGTGCACTTGACTATTTGTTCCACAAGTAGAAGTATGACACAGTCATAGTACACAAGAATGTAAATGGCTTAAGGCTTTCCTCTCTGTACTATATGAAGTGAGACATGATAGAGCTCTTGAAAGATGATTTCTACACATGCAGCATGGAGCTCTTGAAATATGAGTTCTACACATGTATGAACCTAGCCTTGAGCAGCATTTTACTTTCACTGAGAATAATACTGCAAAACAAATGAAAGATTATTAACATTAGCAACTGGCTTAGTTTCTGATGCCCTTCAAAGGAGGTCCAATACACATCAGCCAGGGAGGAGATGGTAGACAGTCCTAACTCATTTTTCAGGGATGGCTTGAACCTAATTTTGTATAATGGCACACACCTTGCCCACATCCGTAGTGTCTATTTTAGGTAACATAAATGTTCAAGACCTTCCAATAAAACAAAACAGAATTTGCAGTCTTAACAAAAAAAACTTCACTCTTTAAGGGCACTCCTTACCCTGGAAAACATTAATACAGTTGATATAAAAAGTTTGTACACCCCTGTTAAAATGCTAGTTTTTTTTTTGTGATATAAAAAAAATTAGACCACAATAAATTATTTCAAAACTTTTCCCACCTTTAATGAGGCCTATAACCTGTACAATTCAATTCAATTGAAAAACAAACAAATCTGTTAGGGGAAAAATCTATAAAAAAATAAAAATATGTAAAATAAGCTGATTGCATAGGTGTGCACACCCTTAAACTAATACTTTGTTGAAGCACCTTTTGATTTAATTACAGCATTCAGTCTTCTTGGGTAGGAGTCTATGAGCATGACACATCTTACTTGGCAATATTTGCCCACTCTTCTTTGCAAAAGTGCTTCAAATCTGTTAGATTGTAATGACATCGCTTGTGCACAGCCCTCTTCAGGTCACTCCACATATTTTCTATTGTATATAGGTTTGGGCTCTGGCTGGGCCATTCCAAAACTTTAATTTTCTTCTGTCAAAGCCATTCTTTAGTTGATGTATGCTTGGGATCATGTATTTATTTATTTATTTCATTTGTTAACCAAGTAGTGTCCGACTGGGCCAGAAGCCCATTTTCAGTGGAGACCTGGGGAGAAAATCTCCAAAAGGTAACATAGATATTTTACATTTGCGATAAGGACGTTTTCGAAAGAAAAAATAGAACATAAATAATCATGCAAATAGAATTTCAAATCACAAGGTTCTTAACATGGCGTCTATACAGAAAGCAAAAATATTAAGCAAACAGTTTTACCATACATTTCACATTCAAATTACAAGGTTCTAATACATGGTATCTATAAAGTAAGGACGAATTAAACAAACAGTTTTAGCATACATAATTCTTTTTTTTTTGGAATAACAAGTTCATTCTGAATGCAAAAAGGCTTATATAGCCAGGAGGTATATAGAAATAGGAAACAAAGGAGATGGCGTATTGGTGGGTTGAAAGGTTTAGCCTGGGTGGGAACAGGAGCAAAGTCTCCTGTTGTCATGTTGAAAGGTGAAATTCCTCTTCATCTTCAGCTTTCTAGCAGATGCCTGAAGGTTTTGTGGCCAAAAGTGACTGGTATTTGGAACTGTTCATAATTCCCTCTACCTTGACTAAAGCCCCGGTTCCAGCTGAAGAAAAGCAACCCCAAAGCATGATACTGCCACCACCATGCTTTACTGTGGGCATGGTGTTCTTTTGGTGATGCAAAGGGTTGTTTTTGCACCAAACGTACCTTTTGGAATTGTGGCCAAAAAGTTTATTCTTGGTCTCATCAGACCATAACACATTTTCCCACATGCTTTTGGGAGACTTGATGTACTGTTTTGCAAATTTTAGCTGGGCCTGGATGTTTTTCTGTGTAAGAAAAGGTTTCCGTCTTGCAATCCTACCCCCATAGCCCAGACATATGGAGAATACAGGACATTGTTGTCACATGTAGTATACAACCAGTACTTGCCAGAAATTTCTGCAGCTCTTTCAGTGTTGCTGTAGGTCTCTTGGCAGACTCCCTGACCAGTTTTCATCTTGTCTTTTCATCAGTTTTGGAGGGACGTCCATTTCTTTGCAATGTCACTGTTGTCCAATATTTTCTTCACTTTTTGATGAATGTCTTCACTGTGTTCCATGATACATCCAGTGCTGTGGAATTTTTTTGTACCCTTCTCCTGACTGACACCTTTCAACAATGAGATCCCTTTGATGCTTTGTAAGCTCTCTGTGAACCATGACTTTTGCTGTAGCAGGCAACTGAGTAAAGGTCAGGAAAATCCTATTAGGACAGCTGAACTGTATTTGGGGTTAATCAGAGTCTCTTTAATTGATGGCAGGTGTGTAACCAAGAAGACTGAATGTTGCAATTAAATCAAAAGGTGCTTCAACAAAGTATTAGTTTAAGGGTGTGCACACTTATGCAACCAGCTTATTGTATGTTATTTATTTTTTTATATTTTTCCCCCTAACAGATTTGTTTGTTTTTCCATTGAATTGTACAGGTCACAGGTCACATAAAAAATAGGAAAAGTTTTGAAATGATTTATTGTGGTCTCATGTTTTTATGTCACAAAAAGCTGGCATTTTAACAGGGGTGTATATACTTTTTATATCCACTGTATATGCCTTGTTAGATAGACCTGGATCAAGGCCATTAAGACCATCCCATTAGTACAGTATTTCAATGCCTACCATGCATTCAGACCCAGCACACTAGTTGAAGATACTATACATGGAAGTGTCTCTATATCCATAAAACAAAATATCTTCTTCAGACTTGTTAGCCGGGGTAATGACCTGCAATGCCTCCATGTCCAACTTACCATTAACAGAACTCTTTATCACATCATAGTCAACTATAGGACCCCCCCCCCATGTCCCCCCTTGGCCCATGTTTCTTCCCATGCTGATATGAAGTTCCTATGCATTCAGCAAATGAGCATTATCTTAGGGGACTTCAGTTACACCTCCATGAAGGGAGATGTATACATAACCGAATATGTGTTACTAGAGATTTCTTGATTTCATAAATGTAGTATAAAGGGAAGCAGCCATTGTTTTATTAGTTCTGAGGAAGTCCCAGAACATTAGGGAACAAAAGTGTTTAATTCTGGTGCATGAATCTGAGAGTTTGGCTGTGCCTTTTTCAGTAATATTTATTTGTACAGTTTCTTTGGAATTTTTCTTTCTTGATTCCTGGTTTTACTTTTTACCATGGCATGTTCTTTCAGGATCTTTGTAACACAGGTGAACCTGTATCCATATAAAATACTCACTGTGTAGTTGCTGAGGCTCCACTTCTGTGCAAACAAGCTCAACTTATTCATTCAGTGAACTAACTGATGAAGAAAGTGGAAGCATCTACTGCCATGCTATCTAAAAGTATACATTTTAAAGAAAATATGCCTAGCCATGTCTGTTTGACATTGCAGAACAACAGAATTGGTTCAAATACAACAGTTACAAAGTAGTTTGAAAGTCAGACTTCTAGACAAGCAGTCAACACCACCATAAATCAATATAATTAACAGTCATCACAGGGCTGGTTTGGTAAGCTGATGGCATAAAGACCGGGTGTTATTACTACTTCAGCCAATGACGCATTAGCTATTTAGCTGAAAAAAACATTCAAAAGTAAGTTATACAAATGTAGACACTTGCAAGTGGATAATTTATTTTTCAAAAACTATATCTGAACACAGAGGGTACCAAGGATTGCACCTCTGGAAATAACCCAATTGTTAAAGAAATAACTGCTATATGCAGTGATTTACTTGAACTATTCCACCATATGGGTATAGATCTGATGTCTTTGTTGTCCAGAGAACATGCTAGGGAAATAGATAAACTTCAGTGAGAAATTAAGGAACTGAAATATGACATTACCAGTGCCTTTCTGTTTTCATCATACTAAAAATACTGTTCCATTTTCAAGTTGATTGACAATAAATATAAGTAAATTAAAGCCACTCAAAGAGAAAAAATTATTAGTAACAAAAATGACTATGATGATATGCAAGCTTACTCTGCTTTTGTTAAACTGCTTCAGACACACTTTTTGCCAGTACATTTTCCTTTGGCACTGATAGACAAGAAATATTCTTACCAGTAATGTGTGGTCTAATATTGCATTAACTCTGATATATTGAGATGATTTTATTCTTTGAGTAGATAGTGAACAACAAAAGTCCAAAATGGGAGTAAACAAACACGGCTCCCTTGATAATAAATAAAAGGCAAAACTTTATTCAGGTATAAACTAGTGAGCACTTTCGTGCCTCCTGGCACTTCTTCAGACAATACAAACACTGCAAAAATCTCAGTAAAAAGGGTTGCCTCACCCACATTATTTCACAGCAACCAAACATATATTTTCAGCAATTAAAATTCACCTGCTGACAATTGTCAACCAATGTAATGTGAAGTCAAAGGCTTCACATATCAACTAGCTTAAAAAGTCCTTACATACAAAATAGGAAGTCTGAAACTACACATAAAAAATAAAATTAAATTAAATCATTAATTCTCACTTTCACTACTATCAACAACTATATAACCATAAAGAGACGTGACTGCAGCAAACACCAGTCTTAAAATTTTTACTTTCTCACATATAAAAACTACTAACATCAACTTTCTCACAGTTGTAATACTAGAGTGTACCAAAAGGTGGAGCATTGGAGCATTTCTCCCCGGGCCTCCGCTGAAAACAGGCTCTGTGGAACCTAGTCGGACATTCCCGGTCAACAAATGTTAAATAAATAAAAATAAATAAAAATAAAATAAAAAGGTGACAGTCATATACTCCATACAGAAATGTATTCCAAAATTCCTAAGGTAAACACCTAACACACACACACACACACACACACACACACACACACACACACACACACACACACACACACACACACACACACACTCACACACACACACACACACACACACACACACACACACACACACACACACACACACACACACACACACACATCAGGCTAGAACAAAGAACATGTATTGCCAATATTATTTATTGATAGATGTACCCCTAGTTGTTTCAAAGGATAGGAAATTCAGTGCTTGCTGTTCTTTGTTTTCTAGCTTGATGTGTGTGTGTTAGGTGTTTAACTTACGAATTTTGGAATACAATCTTGGAAGACTGCCATCTTTTAGTACATTCTAGTATTACAACTGTGAGAAAGTTGATGTCAGTAGTTTTATATGTGAGAAAGTAACAATTTTATGACTGGTGTTTGCTGCCACGTCTCTGTATGGTTATATAGTTGTTGATAGTAGTGAAAGTGAGAATTAATGTTTTAATTTAATTTTATTTTTTATGTGTAGTTTCAGACTTCCTATTTTGTATGTAAGGACTTTTTAAGCTAGTTGATATGTGAAGCCTTTGACTTCACATTACATTTGTTCACAATTGTCAGCAGGTGAATTTTAATTGCTGAAAATATATGATTGGTTGCTGTGAAATAATATGGATGAGGTAACCCTTTTTTTGAGATTTTTGCAGTGTTTGCATTGTCTGAAGAAGTGCCAGGAGGCACAAAAGCACTCATTAGTTTGTACCTGAATACAAGTTTTGTCTTTTATTTATTATCAAGAGAGCCGTGTTTGTTTACTCCCATTTTGGACTTTTGTTATTGCATTTTGCTTTTTTGGGAGAGTTTCACCCCTAGCTGCTTTTGGATTTGTGTTTTGGACTATAGATAGTGAACAAGCTGTGAGTGAATCTGTTCTTCTAAATGGAAATACAGATTTCCCAGAATATGCTTGCCCTTATGAAAGAGGTGTTATTAGGGTCTACACTTTTTAAGCACTATTCATGCAATCTGTATCCATTTAATATTTAACATAAAACAACTTTTTCAAATAATTATTTACAGTTTTCTAGCCACAACTTCCTTTGGTAAAAAAAAAAAATACATTTGGCAGCAGGCCAGATGGTATGCTTATCTAGATTAATAAAAACAGCAGTGCTTTTCTGGTAAAATTGTGAGTTTTTAAATGAATGTTTAGAGAAAGAGACTACCCCACAACATTGCTTGATTTTATTGCTTCTGAGTTTATTGCCAACAGACCTGTTAAGTTTTCCATCGATTCTGTTATCTGGCACAACACACTGTAGTACAACTTAGTGACCACTTAGTATTTCAAGGCTATAGTTATTATTTAACAAAATGGCAGCTGGATTAAAGAAAATGTTAAAGTAAAGAATTAAAGAAAATGAAGGTTGACAACTTAGAGGATTCAGAAGGTTTGTTTCTAGACTGCGTGACCAAATTACTTTTTTTCCAAATGTGGTATAGCAACATTAAAAGCTTGCTTGAGACCTGTAACACCACTCATACAATAGTACCAATATAAAGAAAAATATGTTAACAAGATGAGCATGTTCCCGATATAGCTTTATAGATGATTATGTTAATACTTCACTAAGTTCATACAATAAACAGAGTTCCTATAATGATAATAAAGGAGGAATGTATACATTGCTTGCTGCCTTTCATTTACATCATTTTATACTTGTAAAATGGAACATGCTTTGAAATACAGGATGTATGAACATGTCTATGCCATCATTAGACAGATTTAAGTAATACACTATATAGGCATAGCCAAGCTTGTAAAAACATTTAAAATGTTTGTGTTTCACAATTTTGAAAAAAATATCATCCCATCAAGGAGGTGGAACTTTGAAGGCAAAATCAGAATATAGAGAATTGTATCAGCAATTGCTTCTTAATGCAACACAATTCCTTAGATTGATATACCCAGCACTTCTGCCTGAGATACCCCTGCCAGGTTCTAGCAGTTTTTTTTTTTTTTGTATTTTACATAGCTATTAAATAGCATACAGTTATTTTATAATGTATAATCATTTATGAAGACATATCCCTTTTTATAGAATACAACGTATAATTGATCTGCACTTTGTCCAGAATTAAGTGATCGTTGTTGAAGTTTGAATAAAACAAAGCAGTGATTGTTGCTATGCTCGACTTAAGGAAGGCCCAAAATATTTCATAGCTTCATAGGTGTGTACTAAGCTAATGGCCCTGGAGCCTTTACAAGCCTAGCCCATAGGATTACCCTGGCATCGTGCCTCCCAACCTTAGTTCCCAGTGCCTCTGTCAAGTAGAGCCACTGGAGTGATCCCTATTTGAAAATGAAAGAGATTCATTATGGTGACAGTATCTGACTATCTGAATGTGACTTTGCCAGTCTCATTTGCTTTTACAGCTTCCTTGTATGCTGACTGTCATTTTTCTTTTTTGGTAAAAGTCAAACCTAACCCAGTGCTACCTACATAGTGAGTTCTAGGAACAGGCTCCAGATTGCAAAACAAGTTACACATAAGGGCAACAAGCTATGCTACATGAGTAAATGGCATCCAGGTATTTTTTATTCTATAAAAAGGTTGCTGAGGTAGAATACAAATGAGTAAATGTAAAATACAACCGTACTGACATAGAGTATAACAGCAGTTCCCCAGAGTCTTGTCTGCCATTGCTTTTACCACAACACAACAAAATGCAGAGATGAAATCAGTCAAAAAAGGAGAGTAGTACTGATGAATCTGAATTCATCCTCACATTTTGATGAGGGCCTTCACATGATTTGCCTTGTTTCCGCAAAATGTCACCACGATAACATTAATATATAGACTGGATTTTGTATGCCAAGAAGAGACATTGGTTAAAAAAAATAAAAAAGACAGCTGGGTGCACAGGTGCCAAATTAAAACAAAATGCCCAGTGCTTATAGACGCACTACCAGGAATGGACAAAATGACTTTGTAGCAGCCTCAAGACATGGAAAATGCTATAATGGGGTTAAACAAGGCTCATAGTGAGGATCATCCCCCTGTTGTAGTCCACAGAATCCTTCAAAAACTGACAGGACTAAAAAGAGCCATAAAGATGACAGATTGAGCTATTAAGAATAACAAAGGAAATATGTATTGTAACTGTTATGTAGCGAATCTCAAACTTTTCAGATAGATGATATTGAAAAAGTTTAAGACAGAAACTAGAGGAAAGAAAAATACATGTACAATAAAAATTGTTAAATGATTTAAAAAAAAGTGTTCATTGATACAACAGATCCATGAAAAACATTACATAAATGAAGAAACTTTGGGTTGCCTGAAATAAAAAGCAACCAAGGAAGTGTGAATATATAAAGAGCAAGACTCAAGAGATTTCTAAAAGGCACTAAAAAGAAACATGGATATGGGATGGGTAAGAGAGTAGAAAATCCAGTGCAGGCAACGTCTCAGTATGATGGAACAATGAGTCCCCAGATTAAGCAGCAGCAGGTGAAATGGAAAGTATCTAAAGAAAAAGTACAGACATAGGAAAGAACACGCGATCTAGTATGGTACAATATTTACAACAAAGAGAAAATTAAACTAATCAATATATAGAAAAGTAGCACCAAAGACATTTTGAGAGAAATACAGGCAAATGCACCAGTTCATGGAATTCATCACAATAAAAAAAAAAAAAAAAAAAAGAGGGAAGAAGAAGGGAGAAGTTAAACAAACAAACTGAAGTAATGAATTATCTGTAAAATGAAGAATGTCAGTGTAGAAAATCCAACACAGATAATGTCACTGTATGATGGAATAATGAGTCCCCAGATTAAGGATAAACAGGTGGAGTAGAAGACATCTGAAAACTTGCCATATGGTGATGCTCTGGAGCCTTCTGTAGGAGAACAGTACAACAATTCAGTTGAAGTTGCACAGTAATCAGAGGAGCAAGAAGCAGTGATAACTCTAACGCTGGCAATGTTATGGAGTGATGGACCAATGAGTTCCCACATGAATGAGCATCATATGAAACAGGGCGCATCTGAAGAGGAAATGTCACAGGAAGATGTTCTGGAACTTCTTGTAGAATTCCCACAGGAAATGGAGAACAATAAATATGTTCTCAGTCTAAATGAAAATGAAGTAAGACAGGAGCTGCTTAATTTCATACTGATCTTAAACATATTAGGATTGATAAAAGAAATATAGTACAGAAAATAAATAAGACTTAAAATGTTAGTAGTTTGGTAAAAGAGATGAACACAGTAATTAGTACTATTAAGAGTAATTTGTGTGATACAGCATCAATAAACAGGGTAAATTACTATACAAATTAAAAAGACAAACCCCCGGATTCTGTATGCCTTGCACAGCATAGAGGATCAGTGCATGAGCTCTAGCAGGCAATATGTCTGCCGTGCGAATCAGGACCAGCCTGCAGGGGTGTGCACGAGCGCTCCTGCATTAGTCCTGCACGGACTAAGCCCCTGTAGGTTAGTAATCGAGCACATTTCTGCAAAATCCAAAACAGAGCTGTGACAGCCCCAAATAAAGGCTGCATATCAGTCAGGAAGCATGTCAATGGCCAAGTATAAGGCCACTGGCACTGCAAACAGCCAAAAAAATACAAAAAATCAACTTTTATTTTTTTTAGCCGATCTCGGCTGTTTAAGTATAGGGCAGCAGTGCACAAACGGGATCGGGGAGAAAATAAGAAAATAAACCTAAAATAAGCACTCTAACTAAAATGACTATTTTGCCATTATACTCAATGGCAGGCAGAAGACAGCATGGCCAGTGAATAGTGGTTGCTAAGGGGAGATGCTCAGTGGGGGACCTGTAACTATACATTAGCAGGCAATCCTATGCAAATGAGGGGAATGATAGTGAATCCCAGTTTTCCCCAGCATGCTAGTCAAGTCCCAACAGTGTAAGAGTAAGAATAGCTTACTGCAAGCCTAGGAGGTAGGTGACATCATAGGGGGGTGAGTCAGGCATACTCTAAGTGAATTGGAGTACTGTGGCTTGGGTTTGCTCCTAGCTTAGCACAGCTAAGCAAGGGGGTGTGTCTGAATCTGCCTAGCACTCTTTACATTGCCTAAGTGGTTGTTTGCGACGCGTACCGGGTTTTAAAGGCAGAAAACAAAAGTTAAGACACAAAATAACAGCACTGTGCACATTTGAGCACTCTGTTTGCACGGAGCACCCCCGTGCTTAAACAGGAAGGCAACGGGAAGGGAAAACAGCAGGAAGAAGGTAATCAAGGAGAACTAGCATAGCTGGAATGTGAAGTGTGTCAGAATCAGCCAATTACACAGGCAGCAGACCAGCTCAGCCCAGAACACTACTATAAACTATGCAAAGACCTTCCCCTCTGTTTTTTCCCACATACTCTACACCACTGGTGTATACAAGAGGAGAACATTTAACAAACAAAACTACAAAATGATAGAGGCTGCAGCAGGCAGCACAGAACAACATGTTCAAGAAGCTGAGAGTGGTGAGGATGTGAATGTTGTCCATCAACCCACAGTGAGGAGACGGAAAAGAGTGTTCAGATCCAGGGTAACCTACCAGGGGCTACATGAGCTGGAGATAGTGGAGTGCTATAGGGTGGACATGGACCTCCTACAGTAAATTTTTGAGCTGTGCCGGCCACGCCTGACACACCAAACTGACCGAAGGGAATCCATCCCAGTGGATACCAAGGTATATGTTGGCCTAGGAATACTAGCCACAGGTACCACCCAAAGCTCAACTAGGGATATCATAGGGATCTCACAGGCATCAGCATCCAGAGTATTCCACCAGTTCCTGGATGCTATGTCAGCACATGCCAGTGAGCACGTATATTTCCTCAACACCCGTGAAGTGTTAGCCAGCAATATGCGTCTCTTCCACCAAATAGCAGAATACCCTGAGGTAGTGGATGCTATAGACTGCACGCACATACACATCAAAGCACCACCCGGTTATCAGGGTAGGGCCTACATCAACCATAGGGGCCTCCCCTCCATCAACTGCCAGGTCATGTGCAATGCCCAGGGCATTATAATGAATGTGTGTGCTGGCTGCCCTGGAAGCTATCATGATTTCCACATTTATATATATATATATATATATATATATATATATATATACATATATATATATATATATATATATATATATATATGTACATACGAAGGGATGTACACATGGCCATATATATGTTGCACTATACAGATGTGTATACAGACATATGTATGGGTATACATGTGTATTTACATGTAGACATATACAGACCTCTTATACGTATATAATCATTTTCCTGTCATATGTAAACCTCACGGTTGTGTATACCTCCCAGATGTATCTCATCGTATGTATCAGTTATGTGTACATTATGATAAAACAACATATGTGATGCAACAATCATATTAATAACAAGGACTACACAATTTAGGAAGTAAAGGCAATTGTTCCATACTACTCAATATGTGTATTGACAGCTATATTGGTAAAACAACAGCTGTCTTCACAGTGGTCATGGCGAAGTGGGTAAGTGTTGTGACTTTAGTGTACAGGGTCCTGGGTTCAAGGGCTGCTCATTTTGTTGCTGGGCAGAACAAGGGCTGTTGGATACAGAGTGATTAAGGCACTTTTGAGCAGTTGTAAGAGGGTTTGCTTGGGTTTGCATGGAGGTAAGCACTGCTAACTTCCGGTTACAGTTTCTTATAGTCAGTTAGCTTCTAAATTGCATAACCTGTGTAGGCATTGCTTACTCCCATGCAAACAGGCTTAAACCTACTTACTGTTGCTTAAAAGTGCTTACTCCTGCTTACTCCTGCACTAATTTTTTTTAAAAGAAAAGAAAAAAGGGGTTGACAGGAAAGTGGTGAAAAAATGGGCACAAAGAGGGAAAGACAGTAGGGAAAATAGCCAAGGATGTGAAGGAAGGGTGTAGGGAAGGTCTATAGCTGCCCATTTCTTCTACAGCAACAGCTGTGCATATACACTGAATTTATAGGTTGATTTGGACACTCAAACCCCTGGGAGGGGGTGAGGACAACAAAATAAGTTGTGATGCCAATTAGACCAGATTACATGTGTCCAGTGGACACGTGCGCAAAATGGACAGCTATGTATGGGGCAAGATTTTTTTGTGGGAACAGATTGCCCTTTTTTTCAGGTGAGAGTGGGATGTTGAGGGTAGTAGGTATATTTGGGGAGGTAGGTTGGGTAGGTTAACTGACTAGACAAACAAGATGCATACAGGGGTGATATATGACACATGTGGGGGGTAAACTCCATGATGGGGGGGTGTTGGAAAATCAGAAACCCATGAGAACCCTAGTGGAAACAGTGGGACTGAGGTCTCCACCCATGGGCAGTCAACACTACACCTTCACAGCCCCGAAGGTGGCTGTGCTGGGGGCTGAGTCACAGAGCCATGCTGACTCCCTAATCATGAAACACGGCCCTTGAGCTGGTGTAGAAGATCACAAAACTGCTGGTAGATCTCTCTACACACCATGACCCTGACCAGGCGATGGGTGACAGGTGCCTGTCCACATCCACTCTCGAGGGGGTGAGCCCAATCTGCTGAAGTGGTTCAACCTGAAGGTGGTGCAGGACCAATGGACAGGGAAGTCCTGGGTTGGGGCCCAGACATGCTGGTGCCCGGTGCCATGGCCAGCTGAAGTGGGACAGGTGAGTCCGCTGGGACCGGCCTTCCCAAGCATGCTATAGTGTTTAGATTTCAACATATGTGGGTTAGTAATTGTCAACACATTCCAGGGTTAGGTATAAGAGCATGCATCAATATTCCCAATAACCCACACACCAGATATGGAACAGTTGCATAGCAAACAGAACACATGCATATACGGGACCACAGTGGTAATAAGAACAGCATGCAGGAACATTGATGGCACCATGACACCAGTGTTGGAATAATTCAATATAGCACATGCACGGGAACCATTAAAATATTTATCAAATAAATGGACAGTATCAGAACACAGGTGTCATTACATACCAGTTGGGGTGGGTATGTTGATTATTGTTGGAGATATGGTGGATGGAGAGAAACATGTCAATTAACAACTAGTATATTCCTGTAGTCCACACTGGTTTTACCTGCAGTATGCACCTCTTACTTGGTATTCCTGTGGAGGGAATGTTTGTTAACACTAACTGTTTCTACACATACTCCTAGAGTCTGGGTTGATGTTGTGCATATAGCTATCCAACTCTTTCTGCACAGACTCTGGCCATGTGTTGACCCTATGCTGGTGTGCCAGGACATATGTAGAATATTGCCCTCTTCCACCATTAGTGATCTGACACACACATATACATGCTTTCCTACACAGATATATTTTGTAGCACAGTGTGGGTGACAGTGACAAGTGATACTTTATTATTCAGAGAAAATGCAACACTCACAGTTCCCTACAATACCAGAGTGAACAGTACCAGTACAGGTTATAATGGTTTGTATTTTTTCAGCACAATGTTTGTATCCAATGTACCTGTGGGAGCAATGTTTGTTAGCACTACCTGACTATTGCCACACAAACTTCCAGATTACACATTAGTATTATGCACATACATCTCACTCTGTTACTGTACACACTCTGGTCACAGCTTGACAACATGGGAGTGCAGATAGGACATACTTGAAATATTACTCTCCTAACAGTTTTGGGGGTTGCTTCAGTGACAGGATTGTTTTCATAGGTGTTTGACAATCACTTGTATTCCCTGTTTGCTGGCTAAACATCTGGGATCATCCCACAATCACTTGTATTCTCTGTTTGCTGGCTATACATCTGGGATCATCCCACAGACTTACCAGGGGGACAGGCAGCAGATATGGGCCCATATACTGGACATTCTGTCCTCATATGTACAGTTGTGGGGTATGATTCTGTATGCAGCCTACATCCAATCCCAGGATTCAGACCATGGCTGTGTCTGCTACAACTTAAACACTGTCCATCACAGTTGTGTCTGCTATATAGATATTGCTGTATATCTCCTGTCTGTTTTCTGTCTTATTAATCCCCTGTGCTTTTGCATTCTGACCTTGTATTACAACACTGTTATACAGATTTCCTAGACAGTTATATGTTGCAGGACAGTGTGGGTGACAGTGATGTGTAATACCTCATTATTCAGAGCAACTGCATCACTCACACTGCCATACAATACCAATGTAAACAGTACCAGTATTGGGTATCATTTTTGTATTTCTGGGCACAGTGTTGGTATCTGACAGACCTGTGGGAGAAATGTTTATTAGCACTACCTGAGCATTCCCACACATAGTACCAGATTCCACATTATGATTATGCACATACATCTCACTCTGTTACTGTACACACTCTGACCACAGCTTGACAAGTTGGGGTGTATATGGGACATATGTGGCTTCTTAGTCTCATAATGTATTTAGGAGTTGCCAGTGTGCCAGCTTTGTTCTCATAGATGTGTGTCAATCAGTTGTATTTCCTGTTTGCTGCCTGTACATCTGGGATCATCCCACTGATTTCCCAGAGGTACAGGTTGATAGCCAATAGATATAGGCCACTTTACTGCACATTCTGGACATGTCTGTACAGTTGTGGGGTATGATTCTGTATGCACAGTACTATCACTGGCAGGATTCGAACCATGGCTGTGTGTGCTAAAAAACAACAGCTCACATCACAGTTGTATGTGCTGTTCAAGTTTTGTTGTCTGCATTTTCCCTGTTTTCTATCTATGCGTCTCTCAGTTGTACTAAATGACCTCTGGGGATTACACCTGTCATATACAGGCATTCCTACACATTCAAGTTATGGTGTACAGTGTGGGTAACAGTGCTTAATACAACAGTACTATTACATGATTGCTAATCTACATTACCATATGATACCAGAGCATACACATGCAGTCCAGCAGTTAGACCTTTATTGTCAGGCTATTACACTTTTATTGACATACAAATTATGTGAGACTCTTCCTGCCATATTCTCTAGTGTATGCAGTACTTGCCTTGAACTATACAGGTTTTATATAGGCAATTAATTTACTACAACTTTTAGTTTTATTTCCTATGACAGTAAATGCATGAGAATTACTGACCTGCCTGATGTCGCAACCTCACCAGGCGACTGATGTGGGCCTCCTGGTTTAAGGCCAGCTCCATTGCAGCTGTGGGGGACATAAGAGGAATATTTAGCCATACCTATCCATGATATACCTGAGCTGGCAAATATTACACACATAGTGGGTAGTGGGGTGATACTTAAACACAACTGGAACACCCCCTGCTGCTCTATCCTCTGGGAGCCACTCCTCCAAGAGGTCCCCCTTACGCCACTTCAGGTCAGCATAGTGATGCCTGACCTGCCCACCAGTTCAGGGTATGCCAGTGGCACTGGTGAGGTCATGGGAAAGACTGTCCCAGGCCTCCACCTTATATTGGGAGCCCTGGTACTGGCCCTGCAGCAGTCTCCAATCATGGTCTTTGACAAGGAGTCCTGCCCTGACCTTGGACACCTGGATGCACCAGCACTGCACCTGAAAGTGCACACCTTCTCCCCTTACTGCCATTGTGCCTGCAAGGGAAAGCTACAACCAGTTATGAGATGTATTCCTGCCTCTTAGGTTTAAGTAGGGCCAATTTCCCGCACTTTTCCATGATTAGCCAGTTTTGAAATGGCTAGGCTATGGGCAAACCTGCTTACCTAGGGTTGGCATTGTTTAAAGGGGTATAACACTGGGCACATTGAGTTACCTGGCTTACACCTCCTAAGCTGGCCTGTGCAATGCTTAGCATTGCTTACATTAGTCTATGCATTATAACTCCTTTTTTGGCATTGAGTTATTACTCATTATACCTTATATGTATGCCTGGTATCCATGATTCATATGTACGTACACTGTATGTGGTCCTTGCATTTTATTAGGGACTTCAACACTCTATTACTATTACACCTGACTTGTGGCCTTACTGCTGTACTCTGGTTCACATATTTATGTTATGTAGTGAGCTAAGGCACATATGTCTGTATACCGATTCCTTTCACAGGTTCAGCTTGGTTTTACTATGATGAAGAATTGTTTGCTGATACCGCCTTCATTTGCATTTCTGTGATGGCTTGGTGGTTAACTACTGTGGCTATGGTGTATAGGGTCCTGAGTTCGAGACCTGCATGGCTGTTTATTTTATTGATGGGCAGAACAAGGGCTGTAGGATACAGAGTGATTAAGGCAGATATGAGTATTTGTAAGCAGGTTTGGCGGGTTTGCACGAGGGTAAGCAATGCTAACCTCCAATTACATATGCTTGCAGACAGTTAGCTTTAGAATTACTTAACGAGTATAGGCATTGCTTACCACCATGCAAACAGGGTTAAACTCACATACTAGTGATTAAATATGCTTACTACTGCTTATTGGTGCATAAACCTGCTTACTAGTGTTTTATTCATTATGACAATGACACCTCACATGTGCATTTACTGCAGTACTCCAGTTCATAAAAATATGTTATTTAGTAGTTATGCAACATACATGTTAATCATAACATGCTTTGCCATGGAAAATGGGATGTGTTGCAGTGGTACTCAAACCGGGAATGCCTGCTCGTAAGGCAAATGCTCTGCCCACTACACTATTGCTATGCTGTTTCATTTGCATATATCGTCCTTGTTATCCTCTTCAGCCATTTAAGCTGCATTAACCATAGCTTAGCGATGAGCACACCCATGCACCTACAGTTAACTTTAATCGGATTTTAAAACAATAAAAAATAAGGTTTGTTCATTTTATTTGATTTACTTGCCATTGTACATGAGGGGGAATGTTGGTGGGGATATGCGGACACCTGTGAGTGGTCTCACTCATTTCTTCCCCTTTCTGCAGTTCTTCCTTGCAGGGGCATGTATATTCTGAGAGCTCTGCTCTCAGACATGCCCCCTGCACTTTTACATGCTCCATACCAGTTTAGGAGCTCAGGAACCATAGTCATTGATTCCTGGAGGTTGAGTGGCATTGGTTTTAAGTTACCACTTCAATTCTAGGAATTTGAGGAAGTCATCCAGAGGACAACCTCTTTCCCCTAGTTCTGCCTGGTTAATAACAGTAAATTTAAATGTGTGTCCAGGATTTCCTTTGACATGTTTGTCAAGGCATTGTATTCATCCCCATTCCTAATGTCGTATTGATGCTCGTAGTCTCTCTGCCTGAAGATTCTCTTGGTTTTCCCAGTATAGAATGCAATGAGAGCAAAGAGCTAAATAAATCACTCCCCTACTGTTGCACATAAATCTATTTTGGAAATAAATCTTTCCAAAACCAGGCAGTGTGACAAAGGGCCCTTCCATCATGAACTTACAATAGTTGCAGCTCCCAATCTAGCCATCTTCCCCATTTGTTTAGTAAAATTCAATCCTTCCAATAACACCTTAAAGCAAGGGGCTTTTTTATAACCCACCCTGGGTTTTGGTCTTACTAACTCATAGTGTTCACTATCAACAGCAAAAATTGACCAGCTTCTTTTTATTACTTCTTTCAGGCCATCAAATTGGTTGGTAAAGGGCAGTACCAACCCATGCTCGAAGCCCCCAAATACACACACATCTCTACTTTCTCCATTTCCAACCATGAGATTGGTCCCTTCTCTAGAAGTGGAAAAAATGTCCTAATGTCATTTTTCTGGTTACCTCTCTGAAAATGTTATTCAAAATCCCATCTGGGTATCCTCTTCTTTGGAACATAGATTTCAAGGTAGACATTTCTACCTGAAAATCATTGACCCTGGACACAATCCTGGCAATCCTGACACACTGTCCTTTGACTACTGATTTCTTCTGGTGTGTAGGGTGCATGCTGTCAAAATGTAAATAAGAGTTGGAATAGCTAGGCTTTCAGTAAATGTTAGAGTCAAATCCTTTCTTCAAAGCATTCTTTTTAAGGATAACATCAAGAAAATGCACTGTGTCCCCCTGTACATCCATAGTGAAAGTAAGAAAATTGGTGGTAGAGTGTAAATAGTCAAAAAATCCATACAATTTTGACTCAGTGTCAACCCAAAATAGGATCATGTTGTCCAAAAAGCGGTAGTAAAATATCCATCAATCTTTAAATTCAGAATTATGCACATAGGTACTTTCCCATTATGACAAGACAGTATTGGCAAAAATGGGGGCACAAGCTGCCCACATAGACACACCAGTCTTCTGTCTGAAAAATGTGCCCCTCAAATATTAAATAGCTGTTAGTTAATACTGTGTCCATCAAATCTCTGAGAATGTCTACCCTATTGTTTCCTAAGTTTGTGTTCATTCTAAGATATTCATGAAACCATTCTAGTCCAGTCTCATGAGGTATAACTGAGAAAAGGTCCTGGACATCTATAGTTACAGATGTCAGTTCTTCCTGATATAAATCATCAATGACCCTAGTTAAAAAAAATACCACAAGTCTTTAAGTAAGACTAGGTTCACGTCCAGTAGTCTTTTGGTGTAATAGTCAATGTACTTGGCTATACCGAAAGTCTTAGAAGCTTGAGCTTCAACAATAGGATGCAAGGAGGGATCTTGTAAGGACTTATGTCTTTTGGAACTCCAAAGATCATAGGTAACTTTGGATTTTCCATGTGTAAAAATGTGCGGTCCTGTGTGGTAATATGGTTGTTCAAAAGCATTTCTTCTAAGGCTAGATCTATTTTTCGATATGCAATTTTCATCTCATTGATTGATGTTTTATCATAAGTATCTGAATATAAAAGATTAAACATCTTGTTAATATATTAATTTCTATCCATGATTACCAGCCCACCCCCTTTGTCAGTTTTCATTACTCTAATTTTTGTTTTTGATCATTTCCTTGAGGAGGGAGAATTCTGTTTCACTTAAATTTCTTTCTCCTGTGTTGACCCTTTTGTTTCTTATAAATTCTCTAAAGTTGAATTTGCATAATTTTTCAACCGTAAGCACTGTGGGGTGAATTGGTGGATTGAATGTGCTGGGTCTCTTTAAAAGGATAGTTTCATTAATACTTCTAGCATCACTGTTCTTAAAAAAGAAAGTTAGGTTAATTTTCCTAACAAACAATTTGAGTTGTAGCAAAACTTCCTCATTTTTGATGTTTGATGAGGGTAAAAATGTCAGACCCCTTTCAAATAGGTTGGCCCAAGTTGCATTCATCTCCAAACTACTGCAATTGAAAATTCTAAGGTCACCAAGGTCATTTGTGATGATGAAATTAGTGTCTAATTCCATCGCCTGTTCAGATTCCCCCTTCTCGGGGCATTTGACCATGCTCCACCCCTCTGTCTCCCCCTCCCCTGATGGTATGTTGTCATATACCCCCCATTCCACTGTCATCCCTTGATTCATATTGTTCTGCTCTCTGTCCCTCAGTCTGAGAGCATCTCTGTGGGGGGTGGGGGTCCCTAAAGGGCTGTCTTGTTCACGAAAGCTAGTGTTTTGTTCATCAAATTGTACATTAGCATTGTTAAATTCTGTTTGACTATTGACCATGTTAGAATTTCTGTTCCCTGTAATAGGCAGTGGTGGGTATGCAGTCCCCTTTTGGTACTCTAAACAGTCCCTTTCAAGTTTCTTATTTTTTTTTACTTTTAAGCATACCAACATCAATTTCAATTTTCTTCAAAATATTATTAAAATCAGCCTGTCTACTTTCAAAAAGCAAGTCACTTTTTATATTTTCGTTAACAGTCTCAGTATTACACAAAATACTATTCATTTGTCTTTCATATTCTCTCAGTAACACTTCCAAAACTTCACACCCATGCCTATTGAAAAGTGCTAAAAGTTTTTTGTGTAAAGCAGAGTCTTTGATCAAACCTGTGGGATATTTCCATAGCAGAGACCTTTGGGAACCCTTTCCAAATGTAAGCACTCCCTCAGGTAACTTGCCTTAAGTTGTAACCTCCTGTATTTGAAAACCAAGTCACTGAAGTTTTTAAATTGCTGTTTAAGTCAAATTTGTTCACCCCTAGCATAGTGCACTGGTCCAGACCACAAAAAGTCTCCCTGCAATCATAGTTTAATCTCCAAGTCATTGTTAACCAGCCTGGATGCCTCAGATAATCTCACATCACCCTCCTGGCCACAAATTCCAGTCGAAATACCAGAAATTGCATTAGTTCCTTGCAGTCTCGTTTTTTTGTGCTGGAGTAATTTCACAATCTCCTGTTTGTTGAAGGGAAGAGCTGCTTCCTCCCTTCGCAACACTCAAAACTGGCCAAGAACCACAAGATGGCGCCAAACCCAGTGAAAGTCTCTGGTTAAGTTTGTCAATGAGTCCAGTCAGGCTTACAATGCTTACTGCAAAGGTTTCTTGCAGTTTTAAAATTTTGCCTAATGTGGTTTCAGCTCCAGCTTCTTCATCCATACTAGTAAAACCACAAGCACCAACCAGTAATAAAAAAAAAAAAAAAAAAAAAAAGGAAGAAATCTTCAGAGTCGACTGCTGCGAATAGGTTTTATTTACAATAACACACGTTGAGCGCTTTTGTCCACAGGTAATAGGACTTCTTCAGAACAATGCTACAGACAGAACTTTTATACCTGTGGGTGGCAGCCTCAAATAATTAATGACATCATTACCTAATTAATAGTTCAATCCCTCCCTATCACAAACAAGTGTCAACTTTAAAAACTTTTTAAAAACTAGTCAAGACAACATAAAACATTTTCATTCGAAATAATGTGTTGGCAGATCACAATAACATTATGTAACTATAAAACCACTCTAAAACAAAATACATTGTCTTTCAACTTAAGCATTTTGGACAGAAGAAATATTTTCAGACCATTGGTGACTGTCTCATTCAAAATAGCAAAATGCCATCAATCTAGAAAGCTAGAGATGGAAACACAGTCAATCTCAGTCCTGGAGGTTGAGTGGCATTGGTTTTAAGTTGCCACTTCAATTCTAGGAATTTGAGGTAGTCATCCAGAGGACCACTTCATTCCCTTAGTTCTGCCTGGTAAATAACAGTAAATTTAAAGGTATGTCCCGGGTTTCCTTTGGCATGTTTGGCTAAGGCATTATGTTCATCCCCATTTCTAATATCATTGATGCTTGTAGACTCTCTGCCTGAAGGTTCTCTTAGTTTTCCCAATACAGAATGCAAAGCAATCAGAGCAGAGAGCTAAATAAATCACTCCCCGACTGTTACATGTAAATCTATTTTGGAAATAAATCTTTCCAAAACTGGGCACTGTGACAAAGGGCCTTTCCATCATGAACTTACAATAGTTGCAGTTCCCACATCTAGCCATCTTCCCAATTTGTTTGCTAAAATTTGATCCTTCCAATAAAACCTTAAAGCAAGGAGCTTTTTTATAGACCATTCTGGGTTTTGGTCCTGCTAACTCATGGTGTTCACTATCAACAGTAAAAAAAAAACAGCTTCTTTCTACTATTTCTTTCAAGACATCAAATTGGTTGGTAAAGAGCAGTACCAACCCATGCTCGAAGCCCCCAAATACACACAGATCTCTACTTTATCCATTTCCAACCATGGGATTGGTCCATTGCCCCTTCCCTACAAGTGGAAAAAATTGTCCCACTGTCCTTTTTCTGGCTACCTCTCAGAAAATGTTATTCAAAACCCATCTGTGTATCCTCTTCTTTAGAACATAGAATTCAAGGTAGACATTTCTACCTGAAAATCATCGTCCCTGGACACGATCCTGGCAATCCTGATACACTGTCCTTTGACTACTGATTTCTTCTGGTGTGTAGGGCGTATGCTGTCAAATTGTAAGTAAGAGTTGGAATAGGTAGGCTTTCGGTAAATGTTAGAGTCAAATCCTTTCTTCAAAGCATTCTTTTTAAGGATAACATCAAGAAAATGCATCGTGTCCCCCTGTACATCCATAGTGAAAGTAAGAAAATTGGTGGTAGAGTGTAAATAGTCAAAAAAAAAGTACACTTTTGACTCAGTGTCAACCCAAAATAGGATCATGTCATCCAAAAGTGGCCTTAAAATGTCCAGCAATCTTTAAATTCAGACTTAAGCACATAGGTACTTTCTCATTGTGACAAGACAGTATTGGCAAAAATGAAGACCCTGTGGAGCATAACAAAATGGTGAATGGATAGAAAAACTAAATGTAACAGCAAGGAGCTCTAATGCAGAAGATATGAAATGGGATAGAGTAACTGCCAGATAAAATGAAACAAAAATAAGTAATGTAAAAACAAAATTAAATAAAGCTCATACCAGGAAAATCCCAGGCCTAGATGCATTACCTAACTGTTGACTTAAAATATTCACATCTTTAAACAAAGATTTAGCCCTGAATAAGAGTTTCTTATATGTGCATCCAGAATGGACACCAACATGGTTAAAAATAGGAAAAACAATACCCCTCCTTAACAGTAAACTGCAAGCCAATAAAAACTATATACCAAAAACTTGCCTTCTGATGATATACAAACTATATACTGGAATTGATGCAAACAGTGTTTATAGTCATTTAGAAAAAAAAAAAACCTCAGTTATGGCAAAAGAACAAAAAGGTAACAAAATAAAACCACGTGGAACAAAGGATAATTTGTTGGTAAATTAAACCATAATAGGGAGTTGTAAAATGACAACATCCATATTCTTGGACAAAGCAATGCTTATAGATGTATACGATGTACCCTACTTTGACCAATAACAAATTACTTTGCAGTTAAGCCCCAACAAAGGGCAAATTATTATCCCAGGGATAAAAATTCAGAGGAGGATATTCCAAGGTGATTCTGCCATTGCTACTGTTCTCTACTGCTCATAACTCATGAAATGATTTGCATAATAGATTAGACCATGGACTACACCTTGTCTCCCAGAAAACAACCTTGTTTAAAGATTTTTCATCTACTTTTTGTCAATGACTAGAAACTATATAGTTCATCAGATAAGGTGTTGAAAGCACAGCTGCAAGTAGTTAAAACTTTATCAGATGACTTATATCATTTTGTCTTGATGAATGTGCAAAAACAATGTTTAAAACAGGAAAGCTGCAGCACCAACAAAATATCAATCTAAGACACGAATGAGATATAAAGGAACTTGAACAGGAGGGAATGAATACATATTTGGGCGTTAATAAAGGAATGGGAATAAAGCATGAACAATTGCAAAGAGAACTCAGTAAGAAATACTTCAGAAAACTAAAACTACTGAAAACTGCCTTGACATCTAGGAATAAAGTCCAAACTATAAATCAGTTTCTTCTTCCTGTTCTAACTTAGAATTGTGTGGAGACTGACTGGCCTCAAAAGGTACTGGATCGTTTGGTCAGGAATACAAAAATATGCTTCCTGCTTATCAAATGAAATAATAAAAAAAATATTGTATACCAAGATTATATATTTCTCAATCTGAAGGAGGAATGGGGCTCCTTGAAATGGATGACCTGTATAGATCTGCAGTCATGGGTCTGCATATACATCTGCTGACCTCATCAGATACAAACACAGAGAAGGTTATAAAACATAAGAGAAGAAGTCTGACCTCTCTGCTTTGTTTAGCACAAGCAACCTAGTGTCAAGTGGCAATGGAAACAAAACCAGAAGTAGACAAAAATAAGACAGAAACCACATGTGCCAAAAACAAAAAAACAAAAGGAAAGAATATAAGGAGAAGGATCAGATGAGAATGACAGAAATGTGAAAAATGCTTAAATATTGAGGAAAGGTATAGAGATCTCCTGGAACAATCTGATGCTAATCAGGACTTCACGCAATAGTGGTTAAGAAGTGACTTGAAACTAAGAGATGAAAGGTTAATAATGGTAGCCCAAGATAGTGGATCACATACACATTGCTTACAAAGTCCATTGAATATGTGGGAGAAACAGGTAAATGTAGGCTTTGTAAAAAGGAACCGGAAGCAATCACACAACTTTTTGCTATGTGCAATACACTCATGGCAGATGGCCTGTAAACTGAAAGACACAGTAACGTGGCTATACTGTTGAACTGGAGATTATGCAAACACACAAAGTTGAGAACCGTTGGAAATATGAACCACAAAGCATTGTACAAAATGATGAAGTTTATATCAGATGGGATCACCCATTTCCAACAGTTCAAAAAATACACACAAGAAAACCAGATGTAGTAGTCCATAAAATAATCACTGAAACTGTTACATAGTGTCTTAGATACAGACAGAGACAAAGCTGTAAAATATGAGGATTTGCAGGCAGAAATTAGAGCAATGTGGAAGAAAGTTACCCACACAACTGGATACCTCACATCCACAGCCAAGAGAACAAAGGAAAATAAACTGTCCAATCTTGAAATAATGTGCTAAATAATATTTTTAATGTACAAAAATATGTAAGCAATCATCTTCCAGTGAAGTGCTTTTGTCTGAATACATTTAAGGACTTTCTCAGAACTATCTAAAACTCCACCAAAACAGAATTTATATTAATTACCCAAGCTGCTATAAAAGAAATAGCACATTCTTAATCAAACCTTCACTTGTATAATGATATTAATATACAAAAAATTTAATGGCAACAAAAATTAAATGCATGTATAAAGTGCATGCATAAAATAGAGGTCTATGTTGTTTCATCAAAATTTCAAAACTCTGAAACCCATATGGCCGAGGCCATATAATTGAAGTTTTGAAACTTCAAAACTACAAAAAAAAAACACTACACCTAAAAAAAAAAGCATAACCTTTATGTTTTTGCAGGGGGTAGGCCCCCTGCACCCCCTACACCCCCTGATACGTATATATACCAACTCTGAGATTAAACTACAGCGAGGAAAATATTAAATCTCCTGTTCCATGCTGTGCGGCAATCTCAATTCAAAGTGTTCAGTGTTTCAAAACTTCAGTCATATGGTCTCATTCATATAGTTTTCTAAGTTTTGAAACTTTGATAATACAAGGTAGACACATAAAATATACCTATGTGCCAATTTCCATTAAAATGCATGTAAAACTAAAAAAATGGCAAATATTAAATAACCTTAAAACTCTAAATTTCATGATTTTGCATGAATGTCAGTGCATACACAACAACTATCCATACTGATAAACTATCCACATCTACTAATGTTGTTAATATATATCAGGAATGTGTTAAATATATTAAATATGTAGAAATACATTGTTTTCATATATATTTATTCAGTTCCATTAGTACTGATTCATATAACATTGTCCAATAACTCAATTAATGCAGTTTAATATTTCAAAATATAATATAACAGTTTAAAAGTGTTCAAAAAAATAGAAATAGAAATAAAAATAAAATACCATCCATGAATGTGCTAAAGTTCAGCAGATGTAAACACTGACACAGAAGAGATAGACGTATATATTTTTTTAATCCAGGCAAGTTAGAGGTATTAAACCTAAGCTGCTGCATTAATTCCTTGTACTCCATGGTGTGGTTCCCAAGATCCACCCCTTGAGTCCTGGAGTACAATCTCCAGGATCCCAAATATGATTTTTTTTTTAAATCCGTACATGTGGTTGAGTGCTCATATAGAACATTTTTTCTTCATTCTAGAAATATCATCATCATGCTCATTTATTCTTCTAAGGTATCTCTCAGTTTTACCTACATAAAAACATTTATATGGCAGGTATAATGTCAAATGAGCCAAACCAATATCATTGTATAAGTAAAGGTTTCATTAAGCATGTACTTTGGACAGTTTAATTTTCAGTGTCCTCTCAGCTGTGGATATGCAGCACCTAACTGGATATTAGTGATATTTGGTTCTGCACTTTTGCCTTTGTGTCTGGCTACTCAGACTGTTCCAAAGGTAGTAGGAGCAATGGATCTAATAAAAAAGAATTTACAGTTGTACTTAAATATGCTCCCACTATATGTAACTCTGAACAGATTGCCGAAGGAGTCAGTTTTGTGCACACTGCAGATGCTGCAGATAGCACTTCTGACTAACAGCAAAGACTGAAATAATACTAATTTCATGAGCATTCCTCAGTCATACCCTGACTTATAAATGGGTTCCATTTTCATCATGGTATTAAAAAACAAAAAGACTTGGAGAAATTAAACCAAGAGCAACCGCGATTCACAGTGCTGAGGATTCAGAGGCATACCTAATCAGAAATTGATGGCACTCAGTGAACTGACATGGGATTTTTATAACTGATGATATAATAACTGCATATGTCCAAGACCTGGGAGCAGACATGGAGTTCTTATTAGGATAATCTGTAGACTACATTTTTAGTTTCATGTTGGGCATATTCTATATAGTCTTAGTTTCTGAATACAAAACCATCAAAGAGGAAAGCAGAAAACATCAAGCAACATAAAAAAAAACTGACATATCATTATTCCAGTGCCTAAAAGGACACTATCTTTGTAGGTGACAATGATTAACAACAACTGCAACAGTTCTTGATAGCACTAATCCACATCACCCATACTTAAGCAGAAAAACAGAATACTGAGGATTACTTAAAAAATAAAAAAAAAACAGGCTGGTGTTTAGAAATGTATCTCCGGTCAGGATAAGTCATTTCATTATGCAATTTTGTATAGTATTATTATAACAATAACAATGATAATAGTAATAGTAACAGCAATAATAATAATAATAATAATAATAATAATAATAATAATAATTATTATTATTATTATTATTATTATTATTATTATAACAATAATAATAAAGCTCAGTTACCTTCAACCCAGGAGTTTTAATACCCTTCTGCTTTGGCCCAGACACATGAACCAGATTATCATTCAAACAATGAGGATTAAACTGAGAATGATGCTGTGAGGTATATGGGAGAAAGGCAGAAGCAATACACTTGGCTTTACTTTGTACAGCAGTATGTGGAAGGAAGTATATACTTTTATGTGCAAATTAAGCACAATCTACAAAGGTTAAGAATATCTATGCAATTGGGATAATGTCCTGTTCTGATGCAGCATCAGATATTACCACCAATTTAACAATAAAGTATAAGTTACATCTGACACGTTCAGGCTTTTGAAGATGTAATTTGATGTGATTTTCTAAGTATGCTAGATAGTTCAAAGGCACTTGTGAGCAATTTCATTTAGAATTTATCTCTGTACTCTACATTTTTTGCTTGCCATCATTCACCTTGTGCTTCTGTTTTAGACACCTGACCGACAGACCTCAAAAGAAATGTGCTTTAAGAACACAAAGGTAAACTGGAAAAAAAAACACAACAAATAAAGAGTTTGTAAGATGCTTATAAGACTTAGAAAATACAAAAGCTCAAACCAATATGAATAAACTTTTTAGTTATCTACTGTACATTAAAAGTACACATGTATCTTTGATAAACACTCAGGAGGAGTTAGACTATAAAAGTGATGAAATGATTTAGTTACTGATGGAGCAGATTCCCAAGCAATACCATTTATAGCACTGCCTTTCAAAAGCAACAAATTAAAGTGAACATAGTAGAAACATTAATAATATTACTTACATTAATTTAGAGTTGGAACTGCACTAGTGTTGATCCTTGTTTTGACACTCTCATACTGTTAATATTTTTAGTTATCTAATTTGTACTTTTCCTGGCTGTGATAGTATACTAGAAAAATGTGTTATTTATATTTCTGAGCACTTTCGGGTCTAAATTAAATCACCAAACGCTTAAAAAAGTGAACGGTGATTAATCGACCCTATGTAAGTGAAAGCTTACAATGTCGAAGTGTCAGAACAGCAATTTTTTTCCAAGGAGAAAAAAATCGCTGTTCCAAAAAAAAAAAAATTAATTTAAACATTACGTTAAGTGGGGGGCTTTGCCCCCCCTACTTAAATATACCAACTCCAAGACCGCACTACTGTGCCGAAAACGGCAAAGTACCAAAGCGACCAAGCGAATTCTTTCCCAGTGAAACAATTTGCTTAACAGCCACTTTGATATTTTTTGTTTTTTGCCGTTTAAGTTCGACCAAGACGCATTCGAAAGAATGCGTCTTTGGTCTTCTAATATAGACCTGTGCTTTCTTAACCTGCAACGAGGGTTTGCTTCATTTGGAACATTGCGTGTACCTTGTCTGGTCTGCTATGCCTTGCACTGTTTGGCCTTTCGCCACTCCTTAATGCTATATTCCATTCCTACCCACCCTTGCATTTCACTTCAACAAACTCCACCTCCTTCTAACTTATCCAAAAGACAGAACTATATAATATTACCAATTATCAAGGTGACCTGATTCTATTCCATTTAAATATTGCCAACTTAATTCTGTCACCATTCTATCATCTTCATTTTATTTCTATACAGATCATTAATGTTGCAGTATATTTACATTGTTAACCACTCTTTGGTACATTACCTTCTACATCTAATCAACAGAAATCATTGCTGGGATGCTACTTAATGTTAAACATTAAAACTCAAACTAAGCATGTCTTTACATTTTTTTTCTTCTTGTACTTATCAGACCAAGCAATGTTGAGCTCAACCTAAAACAAAAAAATGTTGTACATGCAAAGTAGGATGACTCCTTCCACTCACTGCAGTACAAAAAAGACCTATAATTGTGTGTACTGATGCCAGACTCCACAAAAAAGGCCTACAATTGTTTGTACTGATGCCAGACTCCTGTGCAATAGCATAAACAAACCAGAGTATTAGTTATACCCAAATATTCTTGCTATCTTTAAAGTATCTTTTCAACAGGATCAATATGAAATAGATGTGTGTGAATAAACCAGAACAGAGCATGAGTTAACTCAAATAGACCAAGTAAACAAATGATAGTGTACAAATCTACCACATAGAAATACACAGGGCCAAAAACTATATTTATTCATAAAGTCCAAAATCAGGAATGAGAATCCCGACTCACAAAAACTCCATTTTTGTTAGCAGCTGTTTTGAACCTGCTTTCTGAATAAAGATCGTTTTTGATGAAGAGCATTTCTACTTGCTAGATTGGGGCTTTGTGTTTTTTCATCTAACTGGCATACTATTATTTGGTTATACTGTTGTATGTGAAGCAGCTATTAATAAATAAAAAATATATACAGTATGACGCATTTGCTTCTCACTTTCCCTTGTTGTTGTATTGGAAAGTGCACAAAGTTTTTAGACTTTTCTAAGATACATGCTGTCAGCGATAGATGGTGCATTGCAAATAATCAACACCACTGTAAATTACTATTCCACATCAAAGTAAAGCAATGCTTTCTGAACAGATATGCTACTGCAAGGTGACCCCTGCTTTGTCATGAATGACTAATTGTGAAGAAAAACTTGTTTTGCAAAGATTTGTTCTTTGATAGAATGCATAGATTGCAGCTCAAATTCTCAGTGCATTTAAGAATTAAGCAGTTGGTGTACTATTTTGAGCTTTCATAAAAAAAGAATGAAACTGCTTGCAGAATTTATGTGTATTAAAGTTTGACTGAGCTCTATTTATATTTATTTTTTGCTGAACCAGTTAAACTAGATTATGCTGACTACATTACTCATACTATTAGCGTTAGAAAATTTCCATGTAACTGATAATACTTTCCAATAAGGGGTATGTATACTGAAAGCTCAATTTAAAGCTGGTCTACAGAAAAAAAGTTCTGATCTCAGCCAGAGGTGTGTTGGTCAGGAAAAATGCCTGCTCTGAAAAAGGAATCGACCTATAAATGGGATTTCCTTGGCTGATAGGGTGCTTGGCTTCACTGTAGTATGCTAAATTAGTTTTCCAGGCTATTATACTCCACAGTGTAGAGTGAAAGGCAGAAACTTAATGCAAAAAAGTGCAACCATCATCACCCTAGTCAATATTCCACTCCTCACAGACAAGGCATTCAAGGATCTTGACACCTGGAGCAACAATTCTCTTTACTTTGATCACCATATTGCAAATGTAGTTAGGAAGTCTTTCAATATAGCACATCTAATTTCAAAGATACCTGTATTACATCCAAGGATGTTACTCCTCCTTTCTCCTTATTATAGCAATTATTCAGTACAGAGCTCCTTTTCACATGCACGTAGCCAAATGTATCATGCAGCTAGAACAAATCTAAAGAATTATGGTGAAAAAAAGGTTATCGTCATAAAAGTCCTTAGGAAGTAAAACATTCTAAATGTCATAGCCTATACCCTGTCTTTAACAGACTCTTGAGAGGAGATCAATGCCTGGCATTCCATGCTGTAAAGGACTGCATCCTAATGGAGCTCTTCTACCTTTATGGAACACACAGCTATACAAACATATAAATAATACATGTTGGAGGGACAGATTCATTAGCAATATTGCTGTGCCATCTCAGGAACAAATTGACCATATATGTTACCCTTGTCTCATTCCAGAATAACCTTGACAGCAAGTTTGTCCTTTGCCTGACAAGTTTTGCTTTTCTGGAAAAAGGATTTACATCATGGGGGTGTTTTTTTTTACAAAGGCACAAGTTGTCTTCAGACTTTCTAGCCTTGAAGTTCCTATGATCCTATAAATAAGCTAGTGTTGTGGCTTTATATGCTCCTTTTCCTTGATCTAAAGAACTTGCATGACAGGGTTTTTTTGTAATACATAACCGGCAATGAATCAGGTTAAATTATGTAATAATTTTATTTTATTTTTTATTTATTTTACATTTGTTAACTGGGGGTTTCTGACTGAGACGAAAATGCCCTTTTTCAGCAGAGGCCCTGGGAGAAAAGCTCCACAAAGAAAAATTACAGACACATTTACTTATTTAGACATGATCAGTATACACACAAATTACAGGAGACATGTTTTTACAGTGGTATGTGGCACATAAACAGTTACAGTGGAGAGAACAAACAAAAAAATATGAATTTTAAAAATAAAGGTAATTAATAGATTTGTGGTGTACAGCTGAATTTTGGAACATAGGTAGAATACATACATAGTACACAGGTACAGTACATACATTGTAGATTAGTCAGTGTTTGTGAGTAAGACTGAAAACTATTATCAAGTGCTCTAGATTTTGTA
>NC_056741.1:1525988021-1526005521 GCF_019279795.1 Protopterus annectens | reverse complement strand
CCTTCACATCTGTAGAAAGCTGGCTTTCCAATGCCCAACTTCTACTCAACTCAAACAAAACTAAACTCCTTATCGTTCAACCCTTCAAATCTATACAAACTTCCGCCCTCTTCAACATTCATGCCAAGAACAACACCATCATCTCCCAATCTGACCACTCCAAATGCCTAGGTGTGGAAATTGACAACAATCTTAAATTTGACCTCCACATATCTCTTACCATAAAAAAGTTCAAAAAAAAACTTGGGGCACTATACAGACAGAAACAATACCTAACGAGGACAGCCAGGACCACTATGCCAACTCACAGTTTATCTCTACCCTATTCTACGCCTCTCCCATACTTAACAACCTTAGATGGACTGACCTAAGCAGACTAAAATCCTGCTACAATAAAATTGCAAAGTTTGCAACAGGCGCGAGTTACCATAGCCATCATTGTAACTCAATTAGGGAACTTGATTGGCTCAAACTCCCTCAACTTCTTCACCTGAATCAACTATCATTTGGTCACAAACTAATAAATCATCCCCATAAGATCCCATCACTTCAAAACCTACTACTACTCTTCTTTTAGGCCCCTAAGATCCAACAGCAAAAATTACCAACCCCAAAAACTCAGTAGGAGAAGTCCGATTCTCTTGTGCTATTTCTAAACTATGGAACAACCTCCCCCCGATAACCAAATTAACATCTAGCAGTCTATTTAAAACTACTATCAAATCTCACCTAAAAATGTGTTGGCTCTGCCCTTCCTCCAGTCCTGACTAACTACATGCCCGGCCACTTAGTACAGTGTTATTCCTTATATCTTATTATCAGCATAATCCTTAGGTATCCCTTAATTTGTCTGCTCAATTTTTAACACTGCATTGTACCCATTGCGTTTGATGTTGTTGTTCCTGCTACTATGCAATGTACTCTGCAATCTTGTTTAATGTAAAATCAACTAATATTGTACATTTTCTATTGTATTGTTTATTATTGTACTCCTGGAGCTTTTCTCCCCAGGCCTCCACTGAAAAAGGACCTGTGTCCAGTCGGAATTTCCCAATAAACAAATGTAAATAAACAAATACATAAATAAATAATAAATGTTCTTAGGCTGCCATGGCAATTCCCTACATAGTTATGTCCACCTTATTTTGGTGTCTATTCTGGTTTATTCACCTTTGTTAATCAAAGATCAGTAAAATGAGGCAATTGTTCCATTTCCAACTATTCCTTTTCTCTACAACTTAGATGTAATTTTCCTTATTAGGGTCTTTGTACCTTTGGAATATTTGTGACTCTTGGTATCATAGTTAATGGAAAAAAAAATAAAAAAGCTGCCAAATCAAACAACCACTTTGGTGACTCTGAAAATTCTGTTCATGTACCCAGCTGTGGAAATGCATTCCCCAGACATTATTCATAAGAACAAACTTAAAACATTGTTCTATAATCTAAAAATTATATACTGAACTTACACTTGGACTTCATCTTGTCACTGAAATTCTTTTCCATCCATCTGGTTATCTACTCAATTCCATCCCATTTCCCTGCTCCTCCTCTTTTCCTCTACCTCCTTTAAAACCTATATTATCTATTCTATCTAATATATATATATATATTGTATATTACAACTACTACTCAACACTCTAGCCACCTTCAACCTCAACTCTACATCTCTCAAATGGTTCTTTAGCTACCTTACTAATTGGCAACAGGCAACAAAATGGAATAATAAACTCCCCACACTCCTCCCAGTCTCCATTGGAGTTCCTCAGGGTTCCATCCTTGGCCCTCTCCTTTTTATTATATTCACAAATAGTCCAAACACTGCCACTAAATCTGCTTCTATCATTCAATATGCTGATGACGCTACTCTTATTTGCTCTGCTCCCACACCACAAGAACTCCAAGATAAACTGCAAAAGTCATTTCTTGATATTGAAAATTACCTAAATGAACTTCAACTCATCCTAAACCCAAACAAAACAAAATTAATGATCCTCTCTAACAGAAAATCCAAAGCAAAACCACCTTCTCTTTCCATCTATTCCATTAATGGCACTATAATAGAATCACTTAACCAAACAAAACTACTTAGTGTCACAATAAGCAACAACCTAACATTCAATAAACATATATCACTCACAATTAAGAAAGTTCACATCAAACTTGGTGCTCTACATTGGGCCAAACCTTACCTTACTTAGAATGCCAGACTAACCACAGCCGGATCCCTCCTCCTATCTACTTTTCTCTACTGTTTTCAAATTTTCACTAACCTGCATATGTCTGATTTCCATCTACTAGATTCCTGCTATAACAAAATAGCAAAAGTTGCTGCTAACATACCCAATAGGACCCATCATTGCCTTGTTCTGCAAAAACTACACTGGCTTGAATTTCTCAATCTGTTATCACTCAATCAGCTCACCACTGCCCACTCCTTCATCTGCAAATGTGAAAACTGCCCTGCACTTTTCAACCTAATGCAACTAAATACCAAACCAGGACCCTTAGATCACCCAAAAAACTTCTATTCAAGGTCACAAATCATCCGATAAACTTATGCTCAAGGTTACAAAGTCTTACAATTACTTTGGTGACTCTCTCTTCTCCTTCAAAGTAGCCAAACATTGGAACCTATTACCCCGGAATATCTTAAAAAAACACAGATCATCAAAGCTACAAAAAACTCCTAAATGAATACCTTACTCAACAGTGCTATGCTCCTGTAATACTCCTGGCTAGTTTGCCGTGCCTTTGATCAAATGTTTTATATTCTGCAATCTTCTTGTCTTACTTCTACCAGATGAAAATACCACACTGGTTTTTAGTTATATATCTAATGAGTTTCATATTACTGCCTGTAGTAAGGCTTAAGAAATGCAATGTTTTCTGTTTTACATTTGCCTTTTTGGAAATTGTGATTGATGGCAGCTGTCAAACTTTTTCTATATTGTTTGTAAATCTTTTAAAAATGTTTGTAATATTTTTGTACTAATGTTAGGGAGCGTATCACCCCAGATCTCAACTGAAAATGGGCTACTTGCCCAGTTGGACTCTATCCGGTTAACAAATGTAAAAAAAATATTACATTCACCAATTGGCATATACTGTTGTTGTTTTTAATAGTAATCTTCATTACTAAATATTTCCCTTTAGACACATATTCCTTTTGTATTTGTTTTGATTATGGATTTAAGAAAGACTATCCCCCAGATTCACTATCCTTCCATGCAGGACTAGCTTACTCCTGGATGGAAGTGGACGTTTAGGAGCAGGACGGCAGTGCACCATGCAAATCAATGAAGGTGCGCTGCCTGAGCTCTTAAACAGACATGGAGCATGTACAAGTGTAGGGGGCATGTCAATTTACATGCCCCTGCAATGAAGAACAGCAGTGTATGAATACAAATGAGTGAGACCACTCATAGGTGTTCGCATACCCCCAGCAACATCCCTCCAAGTTTACAAGAGCAATAGTTAAAACATTGAAGGTAAAGAAGTGTTTTTTTGTTTTATACAACAAATTAAATTTAACGATAGGTGCGTGGGTTTGCCCTTCGCTTAGCTATGGTTAATGCAGCTTAAATGGCACAAGAGGATAAAAAGCAATATATATGCAAATGAAACAGTACAGCAATAGTGTAGTTGGCAGATTAGACATTCCTGGTTCAAGTCCCACTCCACTACAATCCATTTTCCATGTCAAATCACTTTATGATCAATTTATTTTGTTGCATAACCAAAAACATAACATATATTTGTGAACTGTAGTACTGCATTAAATGCAGATGTGAGGTGTCATTGTCATAATCTTGTAAAGTCCACAGATAATCACAAGTGCCCCGTACAGTATATGTACACAGGAATCAGAGATACAAATGGAATATAAAATGTGTAATGAAAGATAAATCCATACAGTTTCAAAATCCACCACATTTCCAAGAACCATTAGACATTACTGTCTAAACTAGTGCGGTGGTAAGCGGGAGTACACAGTAGTAAGCAAGAGTAAAAATATCTAAGCAGTAGTAAGCGAGAGTAAGCATATTTAAGCAGCAGTAAGCAAGTTTAAGCCCATCTGCATGGGGGAAAGCATTGTGCACACAGGTTAAACAATATTGAAGCTAACTCTCTGTAAGCATATTTAACTGGAGGTTAGCATTGCATACCTTTGCACAAACTCCAAATAGTACAACCTCTGTGAGTGAGGCAGCTGCACGGTCCCAAAGAGCAAACTATTCAAACAAAAAGAAAACAGGACCAGCATACAAGGCACCTTGAAAATAAATTTATTGATTGAGGTTCTTGAAAAACAGACCAGTTTCGGCAAATATTTAACAAAGCCTTCTTCAGTGCTTAAAAAAACAAAATAGAGAACCTGTATTTAAATACTCAAGTGAGTCATGTGCTTAATTACATATGCTCATTCAGACCTGGCATAAAGAGCCCACCAAGTTTAATGATCCATTTTTTCTCCATTGAATTTAATAAATTATGCCAACCTGATTTGTTATGCCTGGATCTTCTAATTTTATTAATAATGGTAAAACTAAAAGTAGCCTTTGGATATACCAAAGAATGTTTATAAAAAGCATTGGTGTCTCTCTTGTGTCTGATATCATTAAAGTGTTCAGAGATTCGAAGCTTCAAGGGTCTGGAGGTTTGGCCAATATAGAATGCAGGACATGTGCATTTGGCCAAATAAATGACCCAATCTGAGGAACAGTTAGCAAAAAATGTTATAGTGAATACTTGAGGGGTATTTTGACTGCTGAAACTGATGGTTTTGAGTATGATGTTACAATAGATACAGTGTCCACAAGGGAAGCAACCAATTAATGGAGCCTCTGATAATGCAGTCTGGATAATTTTGGTATCTTTCTTCTCAAGATGTTTAAAGTGATTAAAAAAGGCAGATAGATTTTTGCCTTTCCGAAAGGAAAATGAACATCTGTCTCCAAGAATGTCCTGAAGTCTTGGTTCACATGTTAATATGTTCCAATTATGTTGAACAATTTACATCAATATGTTGGTATTCCGACCATATGTGGTGATAAAATCTAGGTGTCACTGAAGGTGATTTGGGTCTAGTTTTATAATGAAGCAAGTCAGTGCATTCCATCTGGTCAACTGTGTGTTTGGTATGTAATGGTTGACCCATTTTATAGCCACAGTCATGGAATTGATGTACTAAATCATCTCTGAAGTGTCTATAAGTGTGCTGATCAGAACAAATGTGTTTAATGCGCATGAACTATGATTTGGGAATGTTTTTGCAGATGTGAGGAGGATGAAAGCTGGTTGCATGGAGAAGTGAATTATTTTGGGGGAATTTACGATGAATTACTGTACTCAGCGTATGATCAGATGCATGGCAAACCAATACATCTAAGAAGATAATTTTATCTCTATCATAGCTGACAGAGAATTCAATCTCCCATTTATTTTCATTCAAATAAGAAAACAAATTCCGAAAGGAATTCTTTATTCGCTCTCCATACCAACCAGCAGTCATCCAAATATCTGCGCCAAATGTCCATTTCAACCATGTAAATGTTATGAGAGTTGTCGTAAATAACCTGTTCTTCAAAGTATGCCATGAACAAATCAGCATATATGGGTGCAAAAGATGCACCCATAGCTGTCCCCTTGGTTTGTAAATAGCATTTGTCTTTGTAAAAAAACACATTTTTTGTCAAAACATGTTCTGTTAAACACAACAAAAGGGTGTTGAAACCTGGCTTGTATATTTCAGTTTTGTTGAGCCAGTATTCCAACGCCTGTAGGCCAGCCCAATGTGGTATGTTGGTATATAATGATTGTACATCCAATGTGCAAAGTAACCAGTCAGGCTCAAGCTGTGTATCAGAGATAATCTGTAAAAATTCCATGGTATCTTGAATTCTAGAATGGACACATTGTAAAAGAGGCTTAAGAAATTTGGTAAGGAATAGAGATAATGGTTCTGTTAATGAATTTCTACATGAAACAATGGGTCTGCCGGGTGGATGTTGAAGGTCCTTGTGTATTTTAAGTAGGAAATAAATGTATTGTGGACAAGGGTTGGCAATGGTGAGTTGATGCTGTGTGTTTTGAGTGATGATACCTTCTGCAACAGCTAAACTAAGGAAAGAATCAATCTGTTCCTTGAATACTGGTGTTGGATCAATTGTGAGTTCCGAGTAATAGCATGCATTGGATAATTGGTTCAGTGCTTTATGATCATATTGTAATTTATCCTGAATCACTGTAGAACCACCTTTGTCAGCACCAGTTATGACTAGATTGTGATTGTTTGCCAATGATGTGCTGATATTTTCCATGCAAATTTTAGATACATTATTAGGTAGTGGTGGAATTGATCTAAATTGAAAATGTAGATCATTGATAATGGCTTGTTGAAACATGTAAACTTGGTGATTCATGGGTGGCATGAATGAAGACCTATGGTATTTAAATTCATCAGAGATCTTTGGTTCTTCTTCCTGGAAAAATAGTTTAAGGTTAAGATTTCTACAAAATGAAACAATATCTTGAACAAAACTTTCTTCAGAAACAAAAAAAAAAACAGGGATGAATGATAATCATTTATTAAGAATGTCAATTTCAGAGGAGGAGAGGACATGTGATGAAATATTAGTAATGTTTACAGTGTTTTTTTTGGTCACAAACATCTCTAATAGCGTTTCCATGTTGTCCACATCTTTTATATTCCCCCCCCCCCACCTCCTCCTACGTGTAAATCCTGTGAGGTGACAGAATTTCTTCTCTTGGATACTGGTGAGCCTGTGACACCCCCTGAATCAGTGTCAAGACATGAGGATGAATATTCATCAGCTGAAGTGTCAGTGTAGTTATATGTGCCTTTCTTAAGGATAGATTTAGTCCGTTTCCTCTTGGGATAGGTACGATTCGAAGGAGAAAATCATACATGTTTGTTTTTGTTTGTAAAATTGAAGGGATCCCCTCTGGTATAATCATCTAAATCCCTTTGGAACTTTTTCTTTTTCCTATCCTTAAGTTGTGATTCCAATGTCATAAGTTCCTTGCTTATGTTCTTGATACTATTTGTATTTATGGTCTGACCCTCAAATTGCTTGGCCTTATCACTAAGAGAAGAATGGATTTAATTTCTTGTTTAATTACTCTATTATGGAAATTTGCTAGTACTTCAATAAATTTCAGGGTTGTCTCTTGTTGAATTTCATTGCATTGTTTCAATAGAAGATCATCAGGGGAATTAACCAATGGTTGGGTACATACACGTAACCCTCGTGGAGTGATGCCTTTGAGTAAATATGTACAAAAAAGTTTGTAATGCCAAACATTATTTCTCAAAGATCTCATATGTTTGTTAAGATTTGAAAAAATGTTTACACAATTTTCATCAAGACTTGTGTTGCCAAGGTCATCCAACTTTTCACCAAGGGGACCAATTCCAAAAACAGAAAGATCGTCTCTGTCAGAAGACAGCCCATTTATTAAATGATGCAATTCCATGTTTAAATATATTAATAAAGACCGCTGTCCAAAATAATACCAAAGTTAAATAGACCTGAGCCGGTTCAGCATAGGCTCAATAAGCAGCAGACCAGTATAATATTATAGCTGACATAAGTAAATGTGAAAATATTCCCAAAGGGACTATTCACCTGGATTGGGTTTATTGCCGGTCCTGTCTGAACCAATAAGCCTTAGGTCAGAAGCATCATATGGCTCCTTACTCAAAATGATGGTTGGAATAATATTTGACAACAGGCTGAAAAAACAAGATCTAAAATCTTACTGATGATAATCTTAAATAGATTGAAAGGCCAGTAATGTGGAAATGTATATAAAAAATTCTAATTAATGCACAATGCGTGCTTTTTTTTTTTTGTTTCCGAAGAAAGTTTTGTTCAAGATATTGTTTCATTTTGTAGAAATCTTAACCTTAAACTATTTTTCCAGGAACAAGAACCAAAGATCTCTGATGAATTTAAATACCATATATGAATTTAAATACCATAGGTCTTCATTCATGCCACCCATGAATCACCAAGTTTACATGTTTCAACAAGCCATTATCAAAGATCTACATTTTCAATTTAGATCAATTCCACCATTACCTAATAATGTATCCAAAATTTGCATGGAAAATATCAACACATTGACAAACAATCACAATCTAGTCATAACTGGTGCTGACAAAGGTGGTTCTATAGTGATTGAGGATACATTACAATATGATCATGAAGCACTGAACCAATTATCCAATGCACACTATTACTCGGAACTCATCATTGATCCAACACCAGTATTCAAGGAACAGATTGATTATTTCCTTAGTTTAGCTGTTGCAGAAGGTATCATCACTCAAAACACACAGCATCAACTCACCATTGCCAACCCTTGTCCACAATACATTTATTTCCTACCTAAAATACACAAGGACCTTCAACACCCACCCGGCAGACCCATTGTTTCAGGTAGAAATTCATTAACAGAACCATTATCTCTATTCCTTACCAAATTTCTTAAGCCCCTTTTACAATGTGTCCGTTCTAGAATTCAAGATACCACGGAAGTTTTACAGATTATCTCTGATACACAGCTTGAGCCCGACTGGTTACTTTGCACATTGGATGTAAAATCATTATATACCAACATACCACATTGGGCTGGCCTACAGGCGTTGGAATACTGGCTCAACAAAACTGAAATATACAAGCCAGGTTTCAACACCCTTTTGTTGTGTTTAACAGAACATGTTTTGACAAAAAATGTGTTTTTTTACAAAGACAAATGCTATTTACAAACCAAGGGGACAGCTATGGGTGCATCTTTTGCACCCATATATGCTGATTTGTTCATGGCATACTTTGAAGAACAGGTTATTTACAACAACTCTCATAACATTTACATGGTTGAAATGGACATTTGGCGCAGATATTTGGATGACTGCCGGTTGGTATGGAGAGCGAATAAAGAATACCTTTCGGAATTGTCTCTTATTTGAACGAAAATAAATGGGGGATTGAATTTTCTGTCAGCTATGACAGAGATAAAAGTATCTTCTTAGATGTATTGGTTTGCCTTGGATGTGATCATACGCTGACTACAGAAATTCATCGTAAATTCCCCAAAATAATTCACTTCTCCATGCAACCAGTTTTCATCCTCCTCACATCTGCAAAAACATTCCCAAATCACAGTTCATGTGCATTAAACACATTTGTTCTGATCAGCACACTTATAGACACTTCAGAGATGATTTAGTACATCGATTCCATGACCGTGGATATAAAATGGGTCAACTATTACATACCAAACACACAGTTGACCAGATGGAACGCACTGAATTGCTTCATTACAAAGCTAGACACAAATCACCTTCAGTAACACCTAGATTTATCACCACATATGGTCAGAATACCAACATATTGATGCAAATTGTTCAACATAATTGGAACATATTAACATGTGAACCTAGACTTCAGGACATTCTTGAGACAGATGTTCATTTTCCTTTCGAAAAGGCAAAAATCTATCTGCCTTTTTTAATCACTTTAAACATCTTGAGAAGAAAGGTACCAAAAGTATCCAGACCACATTATCAGGGGATCCATTAATTGGTTGCTTCCCTTGTGGACACTGTATCTATTGTAACATCATACTCAAAACCACCAGTTTCAGCAGTCAAAACACCCCTCAAGTATTCAATATAGCATTTTTTGCTAACTGTTCCTCAGATTGGGTCATTTATTTGGCCAAATGCACATGTCCTGCATTCTATATTGGCCAAACCTCCAGACCCTTGAAGCTTCGAATCTCTGAACACTTTAGTGATATCAGACACAAGAGAGACACCAATGCTTTATATAAACATTATTTGGTACATCCAAAGGCTACTTTTTGTTTTACCATCATTGATAAAATTAAAAGATCCAGGCATAACAAATCAGGTTGGCATAATTTATTAAATTCAATGGAGAAAAAATGGATCATTAAACTTGGTGGGCTCTTTAAGCCAGGTCTAAATGAGCATATGTAATTAAACACATGACTCACTTGAGTATTTAAATACAGGTTCTCTTTTTTGTTTTTTTAAACACTGAAGAAGGCTTTGTTAAATATTTGCCAAAACCAGTCTGTTTTTCAAGAACCTCAATCAATAAATTTATTTTCAAGGTGCCTTGTATGCTGGTCCTGTTTTCTTTTTGTTTGAATACCTTTGCGCAAACCCATGCAAACCCACTTACAATTGCTTAAAAGTGCCTTTATCACTCTGTATGCATCAGCCGCTGCTCTGGCCAGAAATAAAATAAACAACCTTTGCAGGTCCTGAACTCAGGACCCTGTACATCATAGTCAAGTAGTTAACCACTAAGCCATCACAGCAATACATACGATTGAGGTATCACCAAACAGATCCTCACTGTAGGAAATACAAACTGAACATGTGAAAGGAATCTATATACAGTTTCATATTGTATATCCTATTACAGAACATAAATATGTGAACTGGAGTACTGCATTAAGCCCAGATGTGAGGTGTCATTGTAATAAAGTGTTGAAATCCCCTAATAAACACAAGGACCCCATACAGTGTACGTACACATGAAACATGGATACCAAACACATATATAACATGTAATGAATAATAAATCAATGCCAAAATCCAAATATAATGCAAATTAAATATTAAGCAATGCTAAGCATTGCACAGCCCAGCTTAGCAGGTGTAAGCAATGTGTAGGCCAGCTAACTCAGTCTGCCCAATGGTATACCCCTTCAAGCAATGCCAACCTTAGGTAAGCAGGTTTGCCCATAGCTTAGCATTTTCAAAACCATCCAATCACAGCAAAGTGCGGGAATCCAGCCCTATTGAAATCCAACAGGCAGGAATACATCTCATAACTAGTTGTAACTTCCACCTGTAGGCACTATGTCTGGAATGTGAGCGACTGTGCACTTTCGGGTGCAGCGCTGGGGCATCCAGGAGTCCAGAGTCATGGCAGGACTCCTTGTGAAAGACCATGACCAGAGACTGCTGCAGGGCCAGTACCAGGGTTCCCAATACTGGACGGAAGCCTGTGACCATCTCCCCCATGACTTCACCAGTGCCACTGACATATCAAGAACTGGTGAGCAGGTCATGCATCACTATGCTGACCTGACGCAGAGAAAGGGGGATCTCTTGGATCAGTGGATCCAAGAGGCTAGGAAAACAGGGGATGTCCCAGCCATGTGTAAGTATCAGTCCACTACCTGTTTAATAATTGCCAGCTGATGTATATTATGGATAGGTATGGCTAAATATTCCTCTTATGTCTTTCACAGTGCCAGGTGAGCGGGCTGTAAACATGGAAGCCCATGCCTGTAGACTGCAGCGGTTGTGACGCAAGGCAGATTAGTAATATTCTTGCATGTACTGTCATAGGAAATAAATCTAAAAGTAGTAGTAAGTTAATTGCCTGTATAAAACCTGTATTGCTTAAGGCATGTACTGCATACACCAGAGAATAGGGCAGGAAGAGTCTCATATAGGTTGTATGTAAATAAAAGCATAATAGCCTGACAATAAAGGTCTAACTGACGGAGTGCATGTGTTCACTCTGGTATCATATGGAAATGTAGAGTTGCAATCACTAAATAGTACTGTTGGATTAAGCACTGTTACCCACAGCATGCTACATAAATAAAATGTGTAGGAATGTCTGTATATGACTGTTGTAATCCAAAGAGTTCAAACAGAACAACTGAGAGAGACTTGGACAAAAAACACTGAAAAGACAGACAACAAAATCCAAATAACACACTCAACTGCAATGTGAACTGTTGTATTTTTTGCACAAACGGCCATGGTTCGAATCCTGGGAGTGGTAGTAGGCTGTATGCAGAATCATACCCCACAACTGTACAGATATGTCCAAAATGTCCAGGAAATTGGCCCATAGCTGCTGCTTGTCACTCAGACAAATTATAACTATTCTGATGAAGTTTGTGGTGTTTTATTAAACGAACAAAAGCTTATAAGTTTTGTGGTCCAGTCCATTCCATGTCTTTGATCTGCTGCTTTTTCATTTTTACTTTATTTTAGCAGACACAGCCATGGTTTGAATCCTGGGAGTGGTAGTAAGCTGCATGCAGAATCATACACCACAAGTGTACAGATATGTTCAGAATGTCCAGTAAATCAGGCCATATCTGCTGCCTGTCATCTTGTTCCCCTGGCAAATCAATGGGATGATTCCAGACATTTAGGCAGCAAACAAGACATACAACTGATTGTCAAACATCTATAGCAACAAACCTGTCATTCTAGTGACTCCTCAATATGTTATGAGAGTAAGTAGTCAAGTATGTCCCATCTCCACCCCCATATTGTCAAGCTGTGACAAGAGTGTGTACAGTAACAGAGTGAGATGTATGTGCATAATACTAATGTGGAAACTGGTAATTTGTGTGGCAACATGCAGGTAGTGCTAACAAACATTGCTCCCACAGGTCTGTCAGATATGAACTCTGTGCCTATAAATAAAAGATTGATATCCTGTACTGGTACTGTTTACTCCGGTATTGTATGGCATTGTTAGTGTTGCAGTGGCTCAGAATAATAAGGTATTACTCATCACCATCACCCACACTGTACTACATAATACAACTGTCTAGGATATCCTGTATAAGAGTGTTATAATTACCAGGTTGGAATGTAAAACCACAGGAGAATTATAGACAGAAATCAGACAAGAGATACACAGCAATATCTATATAGCACACTCAACTGTGATGGACAGTGTTTTATTTTTAGCAGACACAGCCATGGTTCTAATCCTGGGAGTGGTAGTAAGCTGTATGCAGAATCACACCCCACAAGTGTACGGAAATGTCCAGAATGTGCAGTTATTTGGCCCATATCTGCCGGCTATTACTTTCTGACATGTAGGCAGCATTTCATGTCATATAACTGACTGTCAGACCTGTACATGTTTGGAAATTGTCAAATAAAACAAACCTGTCATTGTACAAGTCACTAAAGGTGTAAGAGGGCAAAAGTCAAAATATGTCCCGGTTCACCTGTATGTGGTGAAGACATGCCCAGAGTGTGTGCAAAAGGAGATGGGCAGCTATGTGCATAACATCAACCTGGAATCTGGGAGTATGTGTAGAAACAGTTAGGTAGTGTTAACAAACAATATCTCCACAAGTATACCAGGTAACAGGTGTATACTGCAGGTATAACTCAGTTCATGTATATAGTTGTCAACAGCCATACCGCTGCCTAAACTAAGGCAATAGAGTAGTGTACTAATACCTGTAAGGTACAAATCACAGCACTGACTAGGAAAGTAATGCGAACTACAGGGATATATTAGTTGTTAATTGACATCTTTCCCCCCCCCACCACCATATCTGTAACAATAAACTAAATAGACAGCTGAATTGGTATGTGCTGAATTAGCACTACTGTTGGGACATATGTCCTATTGTTTGATAATTAGTTAAATTTGTTTCTCTGCATGTGTCATGTTGAAATACTCCCACATTGGTGGCATGCTTCCATCAATGTACCTGCATGCTTTTGTAATGACCACTGTAGTTCCATATATGCATGTGTTCTGTTTGCTATGCAACTGTTTCATATCTGGTGTTTGGATTAATGGGAATATTTATGCATGCTGTTATACCTAATCCTGGAATGTGTTGACTATTAATAACCCACATATGATGAAAAAATTTAAACACTGTAGCACGTTTGGGAAGGCTGGTCCCGGCTGACCAATCTGTCCCACCTCAGCTGGCCATGGCACTGGAAACCAGCACATCTGGGGCACAACCTGGGGACTCCTCGTCCATTGGCCCTGCACCACCATTGGGTGGAACCACCACAGGGGATGGGGCTCACCCCTCCCGCAAGCAGACATGGACAGAAAACTGTCACCCGTCACCAGATTTAGGTTGTGGTATGTAGCGAGCTACGCAGGGAGGTAGGAGATCTGCTACGCCAGCTTGAGGGCCATGTGTCACAACTAGAGGGTCGACCTGGCCCTCCTATTCAGCCCCCAGCACAGCCACCTTGGGGCTGTGAAGATGCAGTGGTGACTGCCCATGGGTGGGGTCCTCAGTTCCACTAGGGGGCTTATGAGCTTCTGACATTCAAACAACCCTCCCCATCAAGGTGTTTACCCCACTCATGTGTCATATACCCCCGTATGCATCTTGTATGTCTTGTCTGTTAACCTACCCAACCTTCCTCCCCAAATATACCTGCTATCCCTTCCCAACATCCCACTCTCACCTGAACAAAAAAAAGGGCAATCTGTTCCCAAAAAAAAATCTTACCCCATACATAGCTGTCCATTTTGCACACATGTCCACTGGACACATGTAATCTGGTATAATTGACTTAACAACTTATTGCTGTTGTCATCACCCCTCTCTCAGGGGTATGAGTGTCCAAATCTATCTTCAAATAAAGTGTAAATGCACAGCTGTTGCTGTAGAAGAAATGGATAGCTATGGACCTTCCCTACACCCTTCCTGCACATCCCTAGCTATTTTCCCTACTGTCTTTCCCTCTTTGTGCCCCTTTTTCACCACTTTCCAATCGACCCTTTTTCATTTTTTTAAAGAAATTAGCATGGGGGGGTAAGTGGGAGTAAGCACATTTAAGCAGCAGTAAGTGGGTTTAAGCTTGTTTGTGCAGGGACAAGCAATGCCTACACAGATTAAACAATTGAGAAGCTAAATCAGTATAAGAAACTGTAACCGGAAGTTAGCAATGCTTACCTCTGCGCAAACCCACACAAAGCCACTTACAACTGCTTAAAAGTGCCTTAATCACTCTGTATCCAATGGCCCTTGTTCTGCCCAGCAACAAAATAAACAGCCTTTGCAAGTCTCCAACCCAGGACCCTATATACCAAAGCCAAAGCGATTTACCCCTAAGCCATGGCAGCTACACATAATCCTGATGTTTTCACAAACATTTCATCCAGCACAGTCATTCAACAGTACAGGAAATGTATTTAAACATGTAGATGTGTATATCTATTTATATATTTATTTATTTTACATGTGTTAACCGTGTTAGTCTGACTGAGCTTTTGGCTCATTTTCAACAGAGACGTGGGGAGAAATGCTCCTCAGTGAATAAAATGTAACAAAGTTCCATACAGTAAGCAAATAAGTTACAGTCAGGTTACAATAGCATGTGTGTGTGTGTGTGTGTGTGTGTGTGTGTGTGTGTGTGTGTGTGTGTGTGTATATATATATATATATATATATATATATATATATATATATATATATGTGTGTGTGTGTGTGTGTGTGTGTGTATACATACATATATATATATATATATATATATATATATATATATATATATATATATATATATATATATGGGTCTACTACCGTAGATTGAAATTACACTATTTCGAAATATGATAGTAATGTCCCACTGACATCAAAGTGCCCTTCAATTAAAGTGCACTTTTGCTTAAGTCACTAGAACGAAGGGTTAGGGCTAGGGTAATAAATAGTGGATAGCTAGTAGGATTATTCACTATCCTTAACCCAATCCCTAACCCTAAAGTCTGTGACTACCACACCACAGTGCAGGAAATTGTATTTCCTCCACTGAGCAGTAGTTATGGACCTATTTCCTGTACTGTGGTGCAGTAGTCACGAACCTTAGGGTTAGGGCTTGAGTTAAGGGTAGTGGAAAGCTTTACTAGCTATCCATTGTCCTTAACCCAAGCCCTAACCATAAGGTCCGTTACTACCGCACCACAGTGCAGGAAATATCCTGTTCAACTTAGCGACTTTTGCGAAAGTGCACTTTCGTTGAAGTGCACTTTCGCGTTAGTGGGACACTACTATCGTATTTTAAAGTAGTATATATATTTACGTATGCATATACAGAACCGCAGTGGTGCTGCTGCGGTAGCATTGTCGCCTCACAGTAAGATGCTGTCCGGTTCGATTCTCAGCTAGAGCGTCTTCTGCATGGAGACATGCGTTAATGGGCATACCTTCGTTGAAGGTTGTGCATCAAGGCTGGTAACTGAGCACGTAAACTCAACTATCAATATTAGGGGACCGGAGTTCCGCTGTGGTGACCCCTAACCAGGAAAAGCCGAAAGACACAACAACAACAACATATGTATGCATATACAGATTTATAGCTATAAATATAAAAGAGAACAAAACAAATACATTTATGACCACAGGCACCATTAATGGGGGTGAGGGGTCCCAAGCTAGATACATCTTGTATCTATTGATATCCCCCCCCCCCCGCACAGCCAAACTGGTCTGACCTGCAATACAATACCAACTGTTGCAAGTCCCATAATCAGGACCTGACACAACATGGGCACAATATGTTAACAGTAATTCATCCCACCTGTATGATGTCAGGCTGGTATCAGTGACATATCATACAGTACAGTCTGGCTACCATAGGGAATGAACAATGTGGAAGCAATAAACATTCCTAAGATACATATACACACACACACACACACATATATATATATATATATATATATATATATATATATATAGATATATTTATATATATATATATATCGTACACACAAACAGATATGTATAGGAAGATACATATCTAGAGGGTGCACACCATACGGAACAGCGAGTATTCCTACAGTTGCCATCTTATCAAATGGACACTGTATGAGTCACCCATACAAAAGACAGTTCTTGCCTGAAACATATACTCACAGAGAGGTCAAAAGATATTACACCACAAACAGGTTTGCATACATGAGAAAGCTTTATTTGTGTTATATTATATTTGTAGATGCCATGTCATATAGTTGTTTAGACATTGAAATACATATAAACAGACTAATGCAACTCTCAAACATATCAATGAATACAGTATTACGGAAAGCATAAAATATGTTGCTGTCCAGGCCAAGGCCTTCAAGTAGTACAATAGTAAAGACAGACTGGGACACAGGATAACAATCAATCAACAGTAAGTAATTGCAGATGTATAGTCCAGCAGTCTCTAACTACACTCTATCCACAATCCCTAGGGGGAAAAGACTTCAGTTGACACAACGGGATGCATCTGTTACATAACAAGGCATAACTGAAACCATCACAATCACACTGACAAACAGAACAGTCTGTATGGCAGTAAGCAGTAGGCCTGCATTTTCCCAAGGTGAATTGTATGGCAATATACATCCAAATACCTTAAGGCAGCTTACTCCTGATATCCCTCACATGTTGTAACAGCTTAGGTTAGTTATGGTGCACCCCCCTCCATAGACTGACATACAGGGGCATATACCACTGCTACATACACTGACCTCTGGACTGCTGAAGGACACACATGTAGTGTCCAGATGAAACACACACATATATGGACCCAACCCTACAATATGTGTGGGGGCCACAACAGCAGTGGTATGATGGCAGGAATGGCAGCATGGGATAATCAAAGGTTACTTCATAACAACCCCTGACAGCATGTCATATG